>NC_057933.1:66283097-66543097 GCF_018555375.3 Anguilla rostrata
CTATAGAGGGAGTCTGTCATACTCAAGCATTACATGGGCTGTAGTGCACATCTTAAAGCTCCACACAAATGAAGGGCCTAAAGCATCAAATGCTTTTAACATGCAAAAGAGGAAGTATTTGTCTTAAAAAAGCAGTTTTCATGTTTTTGTTAATTGTGGGGAAAGTAACCCTTTATATGGACTATAGGTACAGTGGATACAGTAGCAAAGGTACAGCAAATTATATCGTAAATAATTATCTGTTCACAGCTTTGACAGTTTACAGTTATTTTGTATTAAATTCATAAAACACACTCCACACAATTACATACTATAAACCTGCATTCAGTCAGCATTGTCCTCATTCTTGACTTTCCATTTCCATGAGTTGACAGTGTAAGCTGTACTTGTATTTTATTGTAACATTAAAAAAAAATATACAATAATATTTTCAGAAATACCTTTTGCTATTAGCGTAATAAAGGTTTTGTGTTGGATGGTTGTCTATACTTTATTTTTGTTCAGGAAAAAATATGCGTTCAAGTTTAAACTGCAGATAAGTTAGGATAACATTAGTTGAAAGTATTCTATGGATTGTTTTCCAGAAAATAACATAAACATAATAAATGATCTTCCAGTAATTTAAACTGACTGGCCTTTATTTGTAAAATAATACAACCATAAAAACTTAAAATGGCAGATATAATGCCACTATAATACCAAATTTTCAAAGCACTCTAATGGTTTTTCCCCAGAAAAGATGCTTTAATGTAAAGTTCACCATGGAAACAATTACAAAACAGTTATTTATCTTTCTGTCACTCTCTATATATTTTTCTTTTGAGAATATAAAGACATAGTTACGTAATTACAGATTCGGCATGTCATTTCTGAGGAGGTGCTTGGAATTTATTTTTGTGTTCTCTCCCTTTAGCCCCATCCACAGGGTTTTGATGCCAATTCAATCGATTTGGTGCCATGTTGTCATGGTTATGTTGGTGGAGCCAGCTTCTACAACTCCAGAAAATCTGAGGATGAATTGAACTCTGGGTTAGTGCAATGCATATGCCTGCATGTGCATGAGTGAGTGTGTATGTGTGTGTGTGTGTGTGTGTACTGTGGCTTCCAAAATTATTCACACTGTATAAAAGGCTCTATGAAATAAACAATGCCGGTAATGAGCTATAGTGTATGCTAAGAGTTATATTCTTTTACACTAATACAGTTGCTCGGAGAAAAACATTAGGAAGTTTTTTTTCACCAAATTGGTATCACAATTATTCACAGCTACAGTACTATTAGCTTTTTATTAGCTGTACTGCCCAGTACATACGTACGTACATACATACATACATACATGTCGGACTCCTATAACATTCCAGCCTTAAGCTATTGCAGAATTTCTGCTTTAGATAAAACAATACCCAATCAATGTGTGTTCCTGTCACTTAGGTCTCCCCCTAAGAGGATGTTTGCCCTCTACCACCCGTCTTACAATGGAGCACAAACCCTGTCCCGAGCTCTACATCATTACAGGTCTGTATGAAACTTCTTACTTCAGGTATAAACATATACATGAGCTTTCATTTGATTACAAATTATTAAAAATGTTTTACTTAAATATTTAAATGTTTAAAAAAATGGAGGACCCAGGTGTAAGGACCCACACAGACTCCTGTGTGTCTGGACCAGTCAGAACACAGAAAGGGCTCTATAGCTTAGCCTTCACAGGTTCAAGTCTGGGCTGTGTCATTCACCAGCTACAGTATAGAAGGGAGACTGCAGTGGCAGAACACAATTGGCTTTATTCCACCAAGGATAGGGTGTATTTAAATCAGCCGGGTTTCATAGTTTAATACTATATCAACACCAGTTAGTGGCATGCCAGCCGCTTACAGCTTCCCAGTTATTATCAAAGGGAGATGCCTTAATTAATATCTTAATGATTGTGTGTACAGTAGTATTTGATTTAGTGGTTCACAATTTTTTAAAAATGTTTTATATTTTTTATGTCATTAGTGGTACACTATACTCACATACACATATTCTCCAAACAAACACAAAATGTTTACAACATTATTCCACTTTCATTACAGCATCTTAACACTTGGGATTGGTGTAAGTATGGTTTCCATGCTAGTTAAGGTCTTGCTCACTGAGGAACTGAAATACCATTGTCAGTCTAGAGTATAGTCAATATAACTGAAATATATTTGTAATTACAGCAATATTAGGTTGCTTTTCCGCAGTTAGAATGGCTCTCATCACCTACTTTCTCTCTTTATTTCTGTCTCTTCAGTTCCCTGCCTCCCACGTCTATATTACTGGCTTTTTGTCACAGTCCATCTATCCTCACTGCCTCTCTCTTTGTCTCCCTCTCTCCAGTGTGGAAGATCCCTGTAGCCTTCCTCCACCCTGCCCTCCTTTCTCCAGGTCTCCCATTCACCAGGCAGAGCAGAAACCTGACCTGTGTCCAGCGTTTTTCCTGCGTGATGTCACATCCTGTCCTAGTGGGGTTGGGGGGGAAGGGTCAGTCCAGGACAGAGGATGGGGAGGCGGGGAGGCCGTGAGGATTTTGGCGAGACGAGTGACGCCAGACGGGAAGGTTCAGTTCCTAGTGGAGTGGGGAAATGTGAGTGTGTGCTGAGCGCTGGGGGACATGCAGAGAGCGAGAGAGCAGATTACAAGGCAAACCAGCGAGGGTGCGTGTGGGGAAAAGAGACAAAGGCAGACCTAGCCGAGGCCACAGCAACACACCTACTAACAGTGTGGCTGGAACGCAGAAGACACCTGGTGTTGCATGGTTGAAGAGCTGAAGAGCTGCACCAAGCCAAGAGGAAGTACAGAATTAGAAATTGAAGTCAAGATTAGAATTGGATGTAAAGTATTTTGAAAATCTGGGTTATTCTCAAATACGGGCCTTATGCTTCTCTGTTATGTTCATTATAATTTGTGTCCACTATATATCTGCGAAGGACTTAAGTGACAGTATCTCACATTGTGTACCCTTCACTCACTTTCTCACTTTACTCATTTTTAATTTTGAGTATCCCCTAAGATTTCTTTTCGAAGCATTTGCATTTACGGTGTGTATTAGTTTAAGCTTGTATCTATTTGAGTGGTACAGCTACTAGTCTCTTTCACGTTTCACTTTCCCACATCTGAACAGTACCAGAGTATCAGTGGTGCTTTTATTTGCAGTCTCCTTGCAGTTTGACTTTCATTTACAGCAGTATTATGATACTTGTGTTTCAGCTTACAGCCACATACATCATCACCTTGCAACATTCCAACTTCTATCAAAGCATTAAGTTATACAGTGCAATTAATAAAATAAACATAATTGCAATGGGGAATACATGTAATTTGTCTTACAATTTCAGTACAAAAACACAATCCAATGAAAGAGAATAATAAGGTACTGTAATATTCAAATCATATATTAAATTGGCATGTGTGGGATTCACAATTCTAAAGAAACATGAAGAAGATGGGCTGGAGAATGAACAATTTGTATGCGCCTGTCCAATCGGACACCTCCATTACTGCATTTTAAGCATAATGGTGGTAAGAGCAGAAGAGAGAACTGCAATGCTGCAGAAATCCCCAAACCCAGTTTTCAGACGTTCCATCAAAGATCAAGCTCATTGAGAGTCAGCTTGATCCTTTTAACTTATATCAGGCTGAATAATTTAACGGGGGAAAAAAGACTACTTTCAGAAGGCTTTTGCGCTCTTTCTTTCATTGTGTTCTTATATGATATTGACAAAGATCAGGAGTAACCAGTGAAACAGCTGCACATTCTAATGTGCTCGTTTTAACTGTGATCAGCAATCTGCATCTCATTACTAAGGACTGAAGATGGACAATGTAACCCTAAACAATTTAGTGGAATTATCATATGGGAGGTGAGAGTGTGATTGAACTTTTCAAATTCTTCTTTAAGTTTATTTGTTTCAATATATTTGTATATCAAAAAATCAAAACACTAATAATGACATTTTAGAATATAAGCAAAAGGATAAATTTGTGCTTCTGTGTGGACTGTAGGATTGCATCATCTTTAGGATCCAGCAGATGGAGCTTACAGTAGGCTGAAGTGTTTTAAGTCTTTCTCTGAGTGGTGATGCATGAATGCAGGTAATAGGCAAGGTCCTGCCACATGTAAGGTAGATTTAGATTATTTTCACCGAATTTGGCTGTAATTGGCTACATAGGAGGATGGTGTTGAATGTATTTGTGCTGTCTTTTCATGGGGTTTCTGTTCCTCTGTCAGGTGGTTGTTAGTGGAACTCTAAAAGTCTCCCAAAGGCCAGGGATCCATTTCAAGCCCAGGAGCTGTAGTGAGAACCTGTAGCAGTCAGTCTGTTGTCAAGTCCCAAGTTCAGTTTGATGTATTGGTTTTGAGTTTTGTAAAACTTCTGTTTATACTCGTACCCAAGGTTGCCACACTGAAATTTAAAAAAATGTAAAAAATTAATGAATAAATAAGTTATCCATCACATCCCAGGAAAGTGGTGTCTGTGTTTTCCCTCCACTTCTTCTTAAGCTGTTCTGTTTCCACTGAGTGTGTGATATGCGATAGGGTGTGGACACGGGCCAGCTTCCACCAACGGCTGTCACAGCTGCTGTGTTGTACTGACAAATTTAGAATCTCCTATGAGTTGACGATGTACCAATCACATTTGACCCCCTGTGGAGAGATGAGCTAACCAGTCAGAGCCATGCTTTGGACTTCATTATCACATTTACCCCAGAATTTCTTACCCACTACTGCTGGAGAAATTCTTTTCATGAGAGTCAAACAGCAGTGCGCCACAGTTGGGGGGGGGGGTGTTCAGACATTCCCCCCCCCCCTTGCAAAAGGTGCAATCTCCACAGTAGTTCTCAATCTACTTCAAGAATGAAAAAAACAATTCAAGTGTGTGTGACTTCGCATTTTTATAGACCATCAAATGTATTTATCATGCTAGCGTTAAAAAGTTGGCAGTATTGTATAATATTTTAATATCATTAATATAAATTTGATTGTTATTTGAATCTCTTAATGTAGTTCAAGGGCCCAGTTGGGTTTCACATGGAATTTGTCCTGGACCTTTGACTTTGTCCTGGATTATGAGGTTCAGGGCATTTTTTGAATCTTCCCAAATTACTGCTGAGAGTAACCATGTGACAGCACTGGAGACAGGGAATTTTGTAACATGTAGGATCAAGTGCGTCAGCTCTGTCTCAGCTGACAGAAACCCAAATAAGAAAGTTTCCTGGAGAAATCTGATGATCTGATGAGACAGACTGGGTGAGTGAATGTGAATACTGTTTGCCATTAGGCATAGCTTGTTTACTGCTGCTTTACTGATGGAACGTTCATGTTACATATTCATTGTAAAAGCTAGACGTCCTGTAGTAATTTGAAGCCTCAGTCCCATGGATTATGGTATGAGTCCAGTGCCAAGGGGTTGCTATGAAATATAAAGGCGTTTTCCTAAACATGAAATTGCTTACAGTGTCCGCTAGGAGGCTTGGTTGAAAAGAGCCATGCATTTATCGCAACAAATCCCTTCGAGTGGAGGTTGTTGCTGTGTATCAACTCTGTTGTAACCATATGTGACCAGTAGATGGTAGCGACGCACTAAAATTGATTATCATCTTTTCAAACAGGTAGGGAAACTGTTCCCCAAGCATATCGCCATCTTGGCTCTATGTACAAAATTTTACTCTTTCCTTGCCCACTGCCAAAATCATCATGGCACCAGCTTCCTTATTCGCTGCAGCTGAACTGTTTGCAGTATGTCTTTGTGTGAATGCCCGTCCGTGTATCTGTGTACCAGTGTGTTTTAGAAAGTAAAAAAAAAAGTTTATAAAAAAAGGAACTGCGCTGTTGTCTAATTTGATTGAACATTTCAACGATCGGTTAATTAAAATGTAATGCATTGTTTTAGCGTTATATGTATTTTCTGTTGCCGTGCTTCCACAATAGACGTATTAGTAATTTGTTTTACATGTTTATGATTTTTCAATGCGCTTGTGATAGATAATATATATATATTATTACAATAATCCTTATTTTTTTCAACCTAGTTCTTAAACCAGCCCAAAAGCGCGCGAGAAATTCTTTGCTCTCTAATTGGTCAAAAATATGGGAAGGGCTCGTGGGAAAGTTGCCCATTTTGACCACCGTCATCTAATTTCTAAACGACAAAAAATTCCTGTTACTTATATAAACTGTCTTCTGTGTTGTCTATACTACCGAAGACATATAAACGCCTTAAAAAATATGCCAATTAATAACTTCAGTCAATATAATAAATAAAATTCCTTAGAAATACATTTTGGAGCCCACGGTTCACATTTTATACTGCTACTTAAAAGCCGCACGTAGCGTGAGAGGGATGGTAGCGCGCAATTGGCATGTGTGCATCTCTCTCTCCCCAACCCCCCACTCCACCCCGCCACCCCCACGCGCGCGCGCACACACACACACACTCCCTGTCTATATCTATAGGGGGTATGTGAGAGTGCGTGTGGGTGCGTGCGCGTGTGACGGGTGGAGGGAGCCGTATATGCAGTACGGTGACTTTGAATGGCAATATACTTTTAATGCATTAAGTACGGAATGGAAAAATGAATTTATAGTGTATATTGCTATACACTGAAGAGCACACACGCGCACTCACTCACACATTCTCCCTCCCTCCCTCCTCTCTCTCTCTCTCTCTCTCTCTCTCGCTCTCTCTCTCTCTCCCCCGTTTTTTCCACACCTCAAATAACGGCTCGTGTGATATATTTCTGCATATAATTTGTGTACAAGGGGCTATATATTTTGTCGACGTGAATGGCTCTCAGCGGTCGTGGATTTAAAATTTTTAATATATATTTATATATTTCGCTGGAATATTGCCCAACGTCGTCTGCAACTGTACATTATATTACTTAATTATTTAATTTCTGGTTGGTGTGATATTTTTGTGCGCCGAGAGATTGTCGACAAGCGAAGACTACGTTCAATGCCGTTAGAACATGTCCTATGTTCCCTTTCAAGGTAAGAGAGCTGATATATTCAACGCTGCATCTCTCTCCCTCCCTCTACCCCTGTGCCTCTCTCCTCTCTCGCTTATCCGCTCCCCCCGTCTCTCTCCCTTGCGCTATCATATCTCTGACAGAATTTAGCTAATGGGTGCATCGAATAGGCATGTCGAAATGCAGTGAAAGTGTTCACGGTTGTGTATGGTTTTACCACCGTGTGTCAATATGTCAGCGAGCGGGCTGTTTTCGTGTGTTTTAGGGTCTGTCAATGTTATTGAAGAGTGCATGCGTGTTTGTGACAGTGTAGTACAAGTGGGTTTCAGAGTGTGCAAGTGCACATCTTTGGCAGACAACCACGAAGTACTTGCGCGCAGTACATTGCATGTATCTCGTATTTTTGACGATTAGAGGAAGGCTCATCAGCTGTATCCTGCAATATAAAGAAATCACTGGATCACCTTGCATGAAGACGTTGCGAGGCTACTTTTAGCTTGTTTTAGGAGTCTCTGAATATAGAGAAATGCGTCCGCCCAAATTGTGTGCAAATACATTCCCCGGGAATTAAGTGGTTTGTGTCACGTGCAACCATGACTAACGCTTAATAACTTTCTAACAACCTCCATGAATCGTTAACAATTTTGATTTATTCCAGAGTATTCAAAAATTACTAATCGTAGTACAAATTTAAGATCAACAACAAGATCGGGAGATTTAAAACAATAAATGAATCCGTTTATAAGCTTTTGGGCCTTATATTTTTGTAGAACTGGAATATGTCTTGACTGGCTCATGCAGTCAGTATTCACACAGTGGACAAACTCTGATTATCTGTGCAATAGCCAGGAGTAAATCCTGTTGAGTTCCAGCTGTAGTCACCACGGATCTCACCAGCCCCAGGGTGTTCTAGATACTGCATAGACAGTGCGTTTACAGGCCTCATCCAAATACAGCTACCCAACATATAATTGGGTGAAAAACTGTGGAAGAAAGGACATGTTGCTACACTCTTGTTAGAATAATTTCAGGTTAACATTATGGGCAGAATGGTCTAGTAGTAGTACTGGTTGTAATTATAAATTGGAATAGTTTATTGCATAACCACAAATGTGTTGGTGGACCTAGTATTTTTTTCTGAGAGGCAAAATAATTGTCTCAATAAATCTCAGTTTAGAATATAGTATGGCCATACTTTAACATGCTAAACAGAATTAAATACACATATAACTAAAACTTCAGATTTAACTTTTGTAAGGTTTCTAACTATTCATGCTAACTCACTTATTAAATCTCTGGAACCATAATGTCCTTACAAATTCATAAATGCTTCACTAATATTTTAAGCACGCACCCAAGCAGGGTCGCTGTATAACAAACGCAGAACCAAACGAGTTGTGATTGCCCAGAAATTAAAATATAAAAACTGCCCCAAGTTTCAAACTGTGTCTTACAGTCTCTAAGGTATTCAGATGTGAAAACCATTCTGCAATAAGACAGAACACTAAATCATGCATGCCCATATGTGCACAGTTTGAACGAGACATTGTAACTGTCCAGTACAAATACAGTTTAAGCAATATGTATACACATACCTTAAAAATGTACCATACATTAACACATTAACCAGGGTCTTCCATGCTCTTGAAATGGCATGCTGGACTAACGATGGAAGTACAGATGCAGAACATGGTCTCAGCTAAATCCAAATATCTGATTATATGATAGTTTGGTACAGAATCACTGAAGCATGAAAATTTAAAGAGACAGCACATCCTAAGCACAAACCTCATATTGCAGCAATTCTTAATATGACAGTGACACTATTCTTTCTGTATATCCAGTCAAACTATGGAAAAATAAAGTTGGGAAATTGCTTGTAAGAACTGATTTCTAGTACTATGGAAATACTAGTAATATTTGTCAAGTAGCTCATTGCTTTCAAATGGAATTTCAATGTGAGGGGAGATATATACTTCAGATTTGAGCAACACTACATGGTGGTGTAGATTTATGAAATTTGTTTTCAGTTGTGCTTGGAAAGAACATTTTCGCTTTTATAAATATGATCATAGTTGATATCATTAATGGAAATGCACTATAATAATCCAATACCTTACACAATTTAGGAAAAGATAAATGTACCTGCGATAGGACTTGACAAGTGAGGATAAAAATTGAGGATATGACCTCTCGAAAACTTTTTTAAAGCAGTAGTCCTGATGCGTTTTGCAGATTGAGACCCCTGTACTGAATTTCTCAACCTCCTCCTTCCTTAGGAACATTCAAGGCTAGTTATTTAATTAAAAAAAAAAGGTACCAATAGTGTATAATCATCTCAAATAAAGGTTATGACAGGGCAAACTTTGAACTTGAAGGAGAAAAAATGAATTCTAATCAATATTTATTTTAACAGAGACCTTTATCAGAACTTGGATGGATATTTTATTGAAATCGTTTGTTTTTGGAATGACGATAATGGCTATTTTAGGGCAAATATTTAATTAAGCCTGGTTAAAACTAAATTTGGCAAAATATACACATGAAGCTTTGTTCCCTGTCTATAGCAATATCTATGATTTAACAATTACATATAATAATGCCATATTTTAGATACAATGTGTTTAGCCAAAGCAATATTTATTTTGAAAAAGCTTTTAAAAATAACTTGTGATGTGAATTAAATCCACAGTTACTGCACTGCTCACAGATTGTTTTAATGCATTTTGCAATGATAAAATCCAAGGACTTAACCATGTACCACAAGTCAACTCAATCAAACCTCAGAAGTGATTCATTTGCATATATTTGCATTTTCTCTGGCATGTTCACAGAAAGATGCTGAAGGTTCATGAATGAGCACAGAGGGGTGTGTCACAGTAGGGTAACAGGGGTAGCAGGCCAGTGTTGCATATGATCTGGCAGGCATGTCAGGGCAATTGACCTCTGAATATAAAGTTACTTTAAAATCTTTTAGGTGTGTGCTATACTGAACTGAACTATACATAACAGGGAATGGCCAGTGTGGCCTTTTATTTATGCTATTTATCCCCAAGATTTTCAAAAATTCACCTTATTGTAATGCTCAGTCATATCTTGTAGGCTGCTCCCATCACTGCAACACCAATCATCACAGGTGATCAAGCACTAGCATGTGTGTACTCTGATACATGTATAACCAGCTACCAATTGTTTTCACTCTTACACATAAGACTAGCATGTTCAGTCATTGTGCTGGATTGCTGTATCATGTAGACAGCTCACGCATACAGACTTGAGGTACCTGACTGACCAGAGGAGAAGCTCTTGTGTGATGAAGCAGGGGGACTGAGGTAAAGGGGGACTAAAGTCCTCTCTTCCTGGGGAACAGTTTCTCTGTGCTAATACAATTACGATTAGATTTTGCCGTTCCGCCGCACTTGAGAGCAAGCACTTTAGTTGTATGTGCCTCCTGACGGCCCTCCCAATAAAGCCTTTCTTAATTGTTCTTCTTGGTGACATTAGACATTTTCCCTCGATTCAGAAGAAAAAGCTTCTATGTCTTTAAGCTTTCAAATATAGCCCATGTGCCCTGCCCTAGCGGAAATGAGACTGGATTCCTCAAGATCATTGGGCAATCTGCAGTTAAGCCTGCTGTGCTAAAAACCCCCAAGTCACTCCCTCAAAGGACTTTAGCTCTTACATGCAGGGTGATGTCTTGGTACAGGGCTCATCATTTCTGGTTAGATGGTCTAATAGTAATTAAGTGTGGGCCATGGATCATGGTAAAATTCAGTGCTTTTGTTGAACTTTTAGATATAATTTGCTGAGCTTCTCTGTGCGGAAATCAATTATCCTTCTGATTGGACATAAGAATTAATGCTTAGCATGAACCTTGCCCAAGCATCTGTATTAGGTACCTCAGTTAACGGGATTGAAAGAGCACTCCACCAGGATGATCAGGAGGCCTGAGGTCTTCTTCCATTGGTCATTCTTCTCACAGTCCACTCCACACCAGCACTCTGTAAATGCAGCATATATATATATATATATATATATATATATATATACTTTGCGATTTTAGATTTCTAATCACCATGTAGAAATTACAGCACTTTATATACACAGTCCCCCCATTTCAGGGCATCATAACACACAGGTGTTTCTAATTAGTCAGGTGTGTTCAAATGCTTCTTTAGTGCAGGAGAGCTTTCAGTATCTAATCTTGATTCTAGGCATTGATTGCCTTTGGAGCTTTTTTCAACATGAGGACCATGTTCCAGTGAAAGTGAAGGAAGCTATTATGAGAAATAAGGAAAAAACCAGTCATGAGACGTAGGCCAAACCTTAGGCTTACCAAAACGTGTTTGGAACATCACTAAGAAGAAATAGAGCCCTGGCAATCTCAGAAATCACAAACAACCTAGGTTAGCCAAGGAAGACCTTTATGGTGAATAAAATGAATCTGGCATTCTTATTTCTCATCTTCATAATGGCTTCCTTGACTTTCATTGACACGACTCTTGTCCTCATGTTGACAAATGCCAATAACTTACTCCAAAGGAAATCAAAAGGCTAGAATTGAAAATAGATACTGAAAGCTCTCTTACACCTGTACTAAGGAAGCAATTGAACACACATAACTTATCATAACACTTGTGAAGCCATTTGTCCCAAACATTGTGGAACTCTTAAATGGGGGTACTATTTATAAAAAGTGCTGTAATTTCTACATGATGAAACCGAAATGTATAAAAATACCATTACATATAAGCTGAGAATGTGCACTTCAACCTCATGTGAATTGTTTGAATACAGATAAGTGACAAAGGAAAAACTCCAATTTAGTGGAGAAACATAAAGAATGCAGATACTTCTGTAATGCATGATACAATTAAGCAATTAACATCCTATCATGCTCTGTGGCATGTATAAACATGCTGAGCAGGCCCAGTTGACCTCAGTTTGAGGAAAAGATGCAAAGTGACTTTGAAAGAGGGTTCATTATTGGGGCACGGATGGCAGGAGCCAACAAAGACTGATCAACTGGCTAGTGTTTCAATAGGAACAGCGACTAAAGTGACATCTGCATTTAGATCTGTGGGAAAGACTTCAGTAAATAGGGTTGGAAATTGTGGTCGGAAGCGCACACTTGATGACCGTGATGCTTGTGCATTAGTGCGATATGTAAGGAAAAACAGAAGTGCAACTCTTCCTTAGGTGACAATCACAAAAAGAGCAGTTGTCTTATAAAGCAATTCTCACTGTGTTGTGTAATTATTATTTCCAGCTTGAAATTTTTAGTTTCATTCCAACCATCCATTACATCACATTATTTCACATGTGGGCTGTGCTTTTTCATGTGGAGCTTTCCTGCTGACTAGTGCCACTGTAATGTTCATCCACAGCCTGGTGTCTTTAGCACTTGGAAAAATGAAGTTGCCATCTCAGCTATCTGAAATGAAGGGCTAAAGGAAACTGAATCATCCTCACTGTATTGACACCTTGAGTTCCTTTGAATATTCAAGATTTCAGAATACAACCATCATTCAGCACTTGACCTATGCTTTCCAGGGCTCTGTTGATTTAGCTTTGATTTCACAGTTCAGTCGGCTAATTTCTCTGATGAACTTATTTATTTTGATAGCTATTGTGCCACGGATTTATATGCTGACATTGAATACCGTGTTACAGTATTCAATTCTTAATTCATATTCGAGGAAAGAAGCCACTGGTATTCTAACTTGCAAGCTTTGGTTTCACTAGCAGAAGTCACAAATAACCATCAAGGCAGCTACACATAGTATTGTAATACCTGCATACAGCAGTATATTTGCAGTTTCATATTGTAGATGTTATTGCTCAGTTAATGATACAGACATTAAGTAGACACATAAATAATTAATTACCAAGCTAGTTTCCTGGTTATACGGTAGTCATAATAGAAAAATAAAAGTTAAGGTTACATTAAACAGAAGCAGGATGAACAGGTGAACAGCATGCAGCATCAATAGGTTGATTGAACAAGATTCTACAAGAATTGTTTTTATGTACTGGGACTTGTCAGCCCTCTAGTTATATTCCTTAACTATATTTCACACTAGTCTTATGTCCTCTTTTTATTACTGCTTGCTAGTTAGCTAAGGTATTTTTCCTGTGTCCTGCTTAATGTGTGTGATATGTCACTTGAGGTACTGACTCTAAAGCGAGAGTGTAGCATCTTTAAATGGAAGGAATTACCTGAAGCCTCCAAGTATTCTATAATTGTTTGCTTGCTAACCCTGTGAAAAATTTGAATAAGTTCATATTCTTGATTGCTTGCCTGTTTTTGGATTTTGTGTGGAACCAAAGACATTAGGTTGTTGTACTTGTGGTTTGAAGTGGGAATCTGCATTGTGCCTGTTTTTATGGAACAGTAGAACAAAGGTAGATGTACTTATATCCTTCCATGTAAAACTTTTTCTCCTTGTCCAGACTGTTTTTCCACCTAGCACTGTAGCTATCATTTGTGTTCCGAGATTAAGACCCCTTTAATCAAGTGGCATTTTTTGCATTTTAGATGACCCAATTTAGTTTGTGTATTCATGGAATATAATGAATCAAAGGATGGAAACTGAAAAAGTGATTGTTACCCCTTTGTCTAAGTTTGTTGTGGTAATTCCAACTGTATGCCTTCTACACCAATGGGAATATGGAGGATCTTTTCATTGTTTAAAAAGAAGTTGAATTATTGTCATTGGTGTGCTCCGTACAGTCATTCGTTTTTCTTCCTGCTATGCTTAGTTTGGTTTATATTTATTTTTATTCATCCAGCAGATCGTCTTATCATGAAATACAATAACGTATGCAGAATGGTACATGTTTTGATTTATGTGTCCTTGCAAGGGTAGGAATCACAATAACGACACACGCAATCTGACAAGTGTGGCTATAATAAAATAATTGTAATATTTGCTATTTTAATATTTATCAATTATTTACGTAGATTTGTATTTATGGTAGCACTTAAATAGTTAAAAAAGATGGTCATACACAGGACAGTTAACTAGAAATTGAGTAAAATGTTTTTTTAGTTATTTGTTATTAAGATGATATTGCTGATTGTCTATTTTCAAAATTCATCAAAGTGGGGTTGAAATGATAACAGGTCTTAACATAAAAGACCAAAGCATGGGTGGCCTCCATATTTTCTGAAAAGGAGGTTTCATGACAAATGATTACCTTTCCTGTGATCAGACTACAAAAAATAATAATTGCCCTGTTTCTTCTTTACACAAGGAAAGATTCAATTTAAGAGCAACCCAAGTTGTGTGCTGCATTATTATTGTGTCACAATGCAGCAATAATCACTATCATAAACAAATAAATAAATTCTAACTGCGCAATGTTTGTGAGAACTCTAAACCCAAAGTTCCATCTGACATATCTGAGCAAATAAAAAATGATTAGGTTAGATGTATGGCACTGTATACAGTTTGATTATTCTTTTAAATGTTACAGCCATAATTTAAATTTCTCTGCTCTTCTATTGCATATTGAGATAATGGTACTCAAACAATATATCTGATGAAATTATGAATTTATTTGTAAAAATGTCCCCTGTGGGATAGACATACTAAACAAGCTTTTATCAGCCAGGTGGGGGGCTTATCTCAGCTATGTAAGTAGCTGTGTGGCTCCTACAAGCATGGAGTAAAGAACTACTGTACAACCTTAAACATAGGACTGGCTTCTATGATGTAGGCAAATGTTGCTGTATGCTCTGTGTGCATATTAGTGCATATGCTGTAGGTACTGATGGCTGCATTAAAGGATAATTGTTAGGTAGCATGCATGTTCTAAAACAATTACACTTGTATTTTATTTTTAAGGACTACTTCAGCTCAGTGATCTTATACAGTGTTATTAAATGTGTTGTTTTTCTACCCCTTATGCCTTATGAGTTATGCAGTTGTACTGATAATAATAATAATAATAATAATAGTTACAGAAGTAGCAAAGTCTGGCAATACGTGGCCCTGCTTCAGGTAGGACCATAGAGACAGGGCATTATTTTAATTTATTTGGATAAAATAAGCTGCAGTATCAGAATCTGTGCATAATAATAATAATAATAACAATAATCAGTTGTTGATTTCTGCACTTATGTTTTGAGCGGGGTGTGCCTATTCCTTTTTATGACAAACGCCCAGTGTGTGGGACACTTGCTCATAATGGTAATGCACCATTTTCAGCCCAGTGCCAATGATACTGTACATTAGTATCTCCGTCATCGGCTGTCATGTTAATAACGGTTGTGAGTAGTGAATGCATCTGCACAAAGTGAGAACACTGAAGGCTGTCTTCAGATTCACAGATACTGGGAAGGGTGAGGTCTGCTTGACATTGACATTGTGGCTCATTACAAATGTGTTTTAAATTACACAAATACATTTAAGCCAAATGTTGCGCCTTTCTTCCATTAACCTCAATGCAGTTCAGTTACAGCAGTTTTTAAGCAACTTTATATAGGGCTGCTGTTTAGAAAACAGAAAAAAATGTTTTGACTGATTACTGTTCCTTAATTTCTCCTTTGATGGCCATGTTCACTATTATAACCATGAGTGAGAATGACCCCGTACCCGGGTCATCCTGTATTAAAGATACGGCCTGCTAAATGGAGAAACTGACACTAAAGGTACAGTACAGTAGGCTGACCTCAGAAGAACTCTGAGTGATGGCTGTTTGCAACCCTAATAGAGCTGTCATCCTTTGCGCTTTTCTGTTGTTGAGCTAATGCATAAACACATCAACACTTTTTTATTATTCTTCCAGTACATGCTGACAGGACATATTAATGACATGTTGTATCAATGGGCTGTATTTTAGGCCCTTTTCCGGATGTAATATGGAGGTACGTGAAACTGACTGTCCTTGTGCCCAGCTATTCCCTGACGGAAAAGGTTGTGCACAAGGGCGTGAACGTGACATGGGTTTGAAAGCATTCACACTTAATTCAAAGTTGCTGGTTTTTGCGTGGTTAATGTTTTGCGATGCCTGTTCCTCAGGAGAATAGTGTTGGAGGAGGAGAGGAAAGGAGGACTCAGAGGCAGCTGACAGACAGGGGTGGAGGAATCTAGGAGCTTATGGAGTGCGTGCTGAGAAAACTGATTCGGGTTTCGGACTCAGCCTCGCAGGATTTGGATCCTGTCTCTCAGCTGTCAGAAGCTCCCTGTCCCATAGTGTGACACAAGCTGACATGCAGCATGGAGCAGGGCCTTGGGTCTGAGCCTGAGAATTAGGTGGCCAATCATGCTGGATTCCCCTGTGAGATACTATTGGTAGTGATACTCATCACAGTTCTTTGCAGTTCTTAACTCCACATCCATTATGTGTCATTACTGGTGTTAACAGTCATTTAACTGGTATTAAAAGTACATTTAATTGGTTCCTCCAGCCATGATTTAAAAATGCAACGCTGGGTCATTGACCATGATGATATCCAGACTCAAAGCCAAAATGACAAAAGAGTGAATACAAATAGAAAAAACTTAAAATGTGCAAACACATTCACTGTAGGTCTGGACGACTGGATGCTTACCTTTCGTATTTTCTCATTTCAGCTGGAAGCTGAATATTAAAGTCTTGTCGCTGTACTTACACATTCCTGCAGGAAGATTGCGCTTCATTTTCACCCAAGTGATAATCATGAGTGTTGCAGAATTTGGAGATATTATCTTTAGCCCTACAGCATTGCTCTCATAGATAGATAAGGTTTCGTGTTTGGGATGACAGTTGAAATGAACAGTTCAGAACAGGCTCAATGAGGCTCCTGCTGACAGAGGCATGTTTACATGTGTACCATGATAGCCAGGGAAATAGTGTGCTTTCATATGTACTTTAGTACATGCTGACCCGTAGACCAACAGAAGATGGTCTTGGTACCTTGCATTCAATAGTAATAATGAATGAGGCCTAAACTAAAGGAATATGTGAAATAAGTGAATATAAATTTAACCCATAAACTTATGTGAATGTACTGCTCATTACATATGGATTCTATAACCTTATGGGCGATGCCTCTGACTCTGGGGAGAGTCCCGACCAAAGACATTTAGGTGGTACCCACTGCCTCCCCGATGCCCAATGGTATTACATGAATGGGGTTGTGGTCTAAAATTGGGGCTGGCACACATCTCAAGGTGGGTTACTTGGTCATAATTTGCCATGCTTTATAATATGCATAATACTGTACACGTAGTCTTTAGGGGAGTTTGGATCTGGGCTAAACTGTCATCTAATTTTGACCAGATTGCAGGACTGAAAACTGAGCAGCTGATAACATATTATATATATATGTGTGTGTATGTGTGTATTTATGTGTATTTTGGTGACTTCTGTTCTTTCTCACATCAAACGACAAATGCATCCCATTCACACATATTGCTGACTCATTTTTCATTTGACCATGTTTATTATAACAGCAATAACATTTTTATATAGATTATTTGACAGTACCCCTGTTCAAAAAATGTGATTGCACCTCTGGGTGTGTCCCTCTGCAGAACTGCGCTCTGTCCCTCCCCTGTCAAACTGTTAGTACATAAACCTTTGTAGAGTAGGTTTTTTGGAATGTTCAAGTCAGTGTTCTGGAACACCATTGCTTTCAATTGCCTGTAGCGATGGTTACATCAGCAGATTACATCAGGTCAGAACATTCGAATCACACATTTGTGATATGACACCTTAAAGGGTTAAATCTGCAAGGATTCCATGCCTGTAAATGTCATGACAGAAGAGGGGCCTCCTTGTGGTTGTCATTCAATTTCCTCGCAGCCTGTGCAATGGGAGGAACGTGTCCTTTCTTGTTAGGGTTGCACATGTCGTGGGAGCCCGCGGTGGGATTAGTGCTTTCACTCTGTCGGAGTGTGATGACATCACGCTCCTCTGTGCCGTATCTGTGCTGCTGGAGAGTACATGGGTCACATGGCAGCTGTCAGGGTGCTCCTCTGCTGGCCAGGTGGTTGGGATGGGTGTTACCTTTTTTGCTTTTGAGCACAAATCCATAAAGAGGCTGTTTTCCATTCATAGCTGTGCAGAAAAGCTGTGTCCACAACATGTTTCAATTGTTAAGGGTAAGGGTAGTTAACTGAAGTTTTCAGCTATACCACATCTTTAATTTGGGGTTAAGTGTAGTTGGTATGTTTTTCCAAAACAATTCTTGCAGTTTAAGGAGTTTCTTGTTATCTCACTAAGCATACAACCATACAAGCAATGCTTTTGCAACCGGTTTTCTCTTTGGACTATGCATTATGTTGGGAAATTATGTATTTGAATATGTTGAATATTTTGAGGCTGAACGCGCTAACACATTTGACCTGTGCTTTCACTGTGATGTGTGACTGAACAGTGATCTAGTTCTAACCACTTTATTGTGTGATAAACATGATTGATTTATATGCTTCATCCGGTGCCTAGGAAAGGTGATATGAAACATTACAACACTTGAAAAAGTGTGCTTATAAATATGATTGCAAATTATATAATTACTTTATGAGTAGGAATGACAAGTATTTCATTTTGGAGAAAATAAATAGCTTTACCAAAATCATGTTGAAAATAAAAATTTCAGAAGTGCAAACTATGGGCAATACAGTACTATGAGCAATGATGTGGAATCATAATCAGAATCATGACAAATTTTTAAGTTGATCTTGCACCTCTACTGCATATATATATTGAGCAAACTCATGTTATAATGAAGTTGCTCAGCAAACTCCATTATCTAGGGTCGGTAAGATGCATGCTGTACATTTTACATACTGCTGTCTCCAGAGGGAGCTTAATGTATTGCTCAGGGGAAAATCAGAGCTGTCACACAAATGATTGGTTCCCATGATAGTCAGGGTTTAAGTCCTGTGCAACCGCCCCAACTGGACCCATGTCTCTATATTTTAGAATTGTGTGGATTTTCCTCTATTTATAGCTCTTTCTTACCATTGCCATGTCATTTGTCCTTGTCAAAAGAGTGATGAGTGGTTAAGAATGAACTTTCCTTGGGTTACCCATGATGTTTGTAAATCAATGAATGATCGAGTTGACAAACTAGTATGGCAATGGTATGTGTCCACATCAGTGTTTAAAAAAAAGACACATCCCACAGAGGCAAGGAAAATGTCTGAACTAATCACATTATTTCTTATGAAGTGACTATTGGACATTTTTGTTATTATGCACTGGTGAGAAAGTTTTTTGCTTAACACAATGCCATGTCTAAATATGGAGCTATGATATGGCATAAACTATGGTAGCTATTAGCTAACCATATCCCTAGACAGCCCAAATATATTATAGCTCTCTCTGAGCAATCAGTTATGGAATGCATGGAACATGTGGTCATTCTGCCTGATTATGTCTGATAATTCAGCTCATAAAGTAATGAGGGGATTTGAATGGAATGCATACGGAAGGAGACAGAAATTATCTGAACGCTGGCTCCTCTTCTGTCTGCTTTTTTCATGCTATGAAGGGAAAGAGAATGCCCCCGTTGGATTGAGGTCAGAGGTCTGACAACTAACGTTTTGTGAAAAACCAAATTACCAGTGGCACCTGGTTTACTTACAGGACTGCTCCCTGTCACACTGTCTAGCCTTAATGTGCTTTCTGAAGTGCATGTATCCAGTCCAGCAGTACAGTCTATAATGTACCTTCCCCTATGATGTGGGGAGTATAATTCTATACTCCGGTAGAAAAGTACCCACACATTCAGCTGTCTCCATGGGAATAGTGTGTGTCGCTGGCAGGGAAATACAGGCAACATTGGTAAAACATCTGGAATGCAGTGTCCTATAGAGTATTTTTTCATACACAATGAGGGTCTGGCACCAATAGTACAGTGCATACAAGTAGGCAAAGACTGTAAATGTTATAAAGGGTGATTTGGAGTGCGGGGGGTGTTTCTAAATGCAGGGTCACAGGGGTCAAAGGACAGACACCTGCCTCTGTGCTATTGTGGGCTTTGCAGAGCCAAAATATTAGCACAAGCTGTACCAAACTGCCCACTAAAGAGCAATTCAAACCTCTTTCACTTGGACGCCACGCCCTTTCGGCATGGTCTGATCCTTTCCTTCACAAATGGCATCATTACCGAATAATCAGCTTCTGAATGCCTCAAACACATTTTGTTTTTTGGTTTGACAAGTCAAGCATGAGGATTGATCCAACAAAGTAATTACATTTTTTGAGGAAATAAACACTGCTCTATGGATTTTTAGTAAAAAGGATCCTCAATGATGCTGTAAAGGAATTTATGCTGCTTTCTCCTTTAAGCTTACATTAGAGACATTCTTCTTCTTCTTCTTCTTATTATTATTATTATTATGAATAATAATTATAATAATTTCCTCTCACTTTATATATTTTGTTAGAAGTAACTCACGATGAGCACCAGTATATTTTAACTACGGTATTGCCACTGCAGTGTGGTGCGGTTGTCACTGTTTGACCTGTGAACAAAAACTGTGACAGGCATCCTTAACACACTTAAGCGGAAAACATTCTGCCCACAGGTTTACTGGTTTGAGTCAATGTCATGTATTTGTGATAGTATTTTACATCCTGTGATTCAATTGGATGCATCTCTGTTCAGGCTCACCCTGAATTGATCACAGGCAATCACTAGCTTTCAGATTCTTTTAAAAAAAATTATAAATACTGGAAACTTGTTTACAGTTGGATAAAAACAATTGTCTAGGATATGTGAATGTGAATAATGTATGCATGAGTATTGGTTGTGTTGATTATTGATTTCTTTGATAATCTACATATTTTCATTTACTTTTTTGTTCTAGATGTCAAATAATGCAGTATACATAAAACAAGTAAATATTTTGTTCCTGTACCTTTTCACTGGTCAGTCCTGTTTTACCTGTTGATTGTCAGATATTTGTGCATTCACTACATTTCTGGAAGCAGCATTTAGTGTGAGCATGCTTCAAGATGGAGTGTTTCATTGAAAAACATGGGATGGCTATACCTCCTTCACCTCTGTCTCGGGGTTGCACTTTTTTCTCAATAAAATGATTCTTCACATTGCCATCCCATGAAGGGGGTGGGGCCTATGACCTCACTGTTCTCCTGTGTGGAGATTGTGAGTTAAGGTGTATGTGAGTGCCCTCGAGGCAATAATACAATGACACAGTTCTTATTCTATCTATGGATTGAGGACAGATCACTATAATTATTCTTCATCTCTCAGGACCAAAACCCAATCCTCTTTCTCTCTCTGGGGCATGCAGAGAAGACATATACAGACACATGTGCAGTAATACAACAGATGACACACTGAGTGTTTACAAGAAAATCACAACTACTTTTTGACACGCTAACACACAGAAGCAACACTGTAACCCATTAAAGGGATATTTTCTCTTTGGCATAACACAAGTAATTATGTGGAGCTTACCCTATTGCATTTGCGCAACATCACAATGTCCCCTGTTGACCATTAACGGCAGCACCGTTCCTCTTGGGTTTCCGGTTCCAATTCACTCTCGCCACCTGGCTGCAATTAATCGTTTTAAAACACAAACTAACTATGGAGGATTATAATTTGATAAAAGAAAATACGTCATAAGGGCTAAGATTTTTTGAGCTGATAAGCTGTTTTCAGGTTTAGGTTAGCTATAAACAGAGAAACTACTTTAAAATTGGTTACTACATAGACAGCAATCCATAGTTAGATTTTTAACGCGCCAATGTGAATACATTATGATGCTCAAGGATACATCACTAAGTTACACAACTCTTCCGGATCTTCTTTTTCATTTAAAAAGCAAGTGTAGAAAAGATATTCACACCAGATATAGTAGGCCTACACCAGATTTTTTTTTTTTAAATCGTAGAACTTATGACGTTAGTACTCTCTTTCATCGGCGTATTGTTCTCCGTAGTTCATTTGTGTTATAAAACTATTCATTTCGGCGAGGTCGCGAAAATGAAAGGGAGTGAATGGGAACCGGAAAACCCGTTAACGGAAACAGGACATTTGATGTTGCTTGTATTCACACTACATAAGTACAATGGGGTAAGCTCCACAAAACTACTTGTATTATACCAATGTGAAATATACATTTAACACACTGAAGTTTGCTTGAGAAAATAAGGTTTTCACCTGGTAAAAGCACACACTGTCTGTGTTATTTTGTGTTACTACTGCTGACGGTAACTGTCCAGACAGGACATTCAGTTCACGCCCATGGATTTAGACAGAGCTGCATGCTGACATATGCTGTTGATGAGAAATTTGCTTCTTTTATTTTACTGTATCAGACAGGACTGTATTTTGGCATCACAAAAGCAGGCCCAGCAGTAGAGCCCAATGAAATGTTTGAGTGACAGAAAGATTGAGAAGAGCAGGAAGTGGACAACACATTCTTTATTTCCCAGTGCTAACAAGCAAAGCCAATTTAGTGAGCTGAGCACTGTATATGCCAATATTCAATCCTTAAGACCTGTGTGTGTGTGTCAGAGAGAGAGAGAGAGAGAGCGAGGGGGGGGGGGGGGGGGGGATGGAGAAGTGTGGGGGGCTGAGAGACAGATGGGTAGACAGAGAAGGAAAGAGAGGGGGAGGGGAAGGATGAGATGGTGAAGAAGACCAGGAGAGGCTAACAGCGAGTTTGTGGGAAAGTTAATTCTCAATTTATTATTATGTGATGTGCTAGGCTTTTAAGCAGTGACATATTACATTGCTTTGCTGACTGATTAATTCATATATTGTTGGCCCTATTTGCCAAGTTTCTTGGCATTTATCTTTTTACCATAGATTATTAAGATAGTGTTTAATGTATTTAACTAGTATACCTGCCCACCATGTCTCTCTATCTGCCTGACCATCTACTTGGAAATATAGCGAGAGGGAGCAGAAGAGAGGGGAGAGAGGGAGGATCTAGTCAGTATTTCATGGGTGGCTGGGTTGCTATGGGAACAAGATGTGGGTTCCTTTTTTTTCCAAAAAAAGTGTCCTCCTTTCCTGTATTCCTGTCTTTTACTCTTTTAGTTAATTTCTTTCAAGTTTTCCAGTCTCCTCATCCTCTCAGTCTTGTTCAGCTCTTCACCTCACCTTTCCCTCATGTTCTTTCCTCCTCTGTCCCTATATTCCCCTCCTGCATCTCACCTTCTCCCTGCTCCCTGTTCCACCCAGGCTTTCTGCTCTTTCTCTGTCACTCTCTCCCTCTCCTCCTCTCTCCACTCGCCTCTCCCACACGTCCCCTGTCTGTCCATCTCTCTCCACCATCTCTTCTCCTCTTCTCTTCCCCCCCCTCAGTTTTTCTCTGATCATCTGTCTCTTTAACACTCACTTATATTCTATTCTTTTCTCGGTTGTCATGGCAATAAGCTGGGGGCGTGAGAGAGAGAGAGAGAGCGAGAGCGAGTGAGAGTGGGTGTTTCGGAAGTGACATCTCTTGGGCAGTAACCTTGTTTCCTGTATTTTGAGTTGGGGGCGGAATCGCAAAAGTGCAGCAAGAGTGACGCCGTGTGGACAAATGTTCGCATCCTGAATCCAGATGAGAAGTCATTCCGCTGCTCCAGCAGCATTCATTACTCCACCGGGGAGTTTTGGCTTGCGGCTCATCCCAGCAATTAGGCCTCATACCTCCACAGTGCAGATTTAAGCAGCCTTTTAACCATGTGCTGTGTGAAAGCCAGAGCACAATATAAGAGATGTGTAAAGCGTATGAACTGTCTTACTTTCTTGATTTTTCAAATGCGAATATTCTGGCACATTCTGGCATGGTTACCTTTTTCATATCTTCAGCACATTTTTTTCATCTCGTCTTTTTTGTTAATTATTGTCCTTCTGATCTGTTTTCTGCTGCTTATATTTTTCAGGTTGGAGCAATCTGTCATTCAGCAGCAATAACCATATCTGTCAGTGCATTGTGTTTCCTAAAGGGAATTGCAGTAATGTATCATATCTGGACTGTATGCACTGCCTCTAAAGTAGCCGTGGCCATTCTTGTTTGTGCAATGCCTGCCTGGGGCTTTACCAGATTTGCGTGATTATTTTTAGCCCAGTTGAGAATTCAGTGATGTGAATAATCAACATTACCCTGTCAGGCTATCTAATGGCAATAATAAGTAAAGCTGACCCTGTGCAAATTTGAGATTTTTAAATGCTAACTCCTCACAGACTATACAGAAGGCTAAGATCAGAGAGAAGGCTGTTCCAGGGAACTTGAGCAGATTTGAAGATGTGCTGAGTGAAGTGCGCATGTGTGCAGCCAAGTCCCAGTAATGCCACCTCGCCCCTGTCTTGTATCTCCTCCACGTCTACCACAACAAATTGACTATGTCTTGTGGTGTTGAGGGGATTTTCATGTGACTGTGTGACAGTAGACTAGGCTTGTCACTAGAAGGTTTCAGGATCAATTATTTGGTGGGAAGCTGTGTTTTTTTTTTGTTTTTTTTTACCGCTGAATATAAATCGCTTAAATATAAATCGCCTGATAAAAAAATCCAATTCTATCGACATAAAGTCATGTAAAAATGCAATGTTATGGCTTTGGTTGACTGTGTGCATTTTGATGGGTGGTTGCTGAGATGTAAGCAAAGATATATCTTCATGCTGACAGATTGTTTTGGCCCCTTTACCAAGTTCTTAATACAAATGTTTGGATTTGCATGTGATAGGAGTACAATTAATTTGTTATTTTAGTTTTTTGGTCTGGATCTAGGCTAATTTAAATGAATACAATCAGAGATTGGTCCCCCACCTTTCAGTCCCTTTCAAGAGCGCTGTCATTACATTTACCCGTGACCTCACCTTAGGGTCAGATGCTAATGTGCCTCACTTGTCATTTGAATGTATACGGCCATTTTAAGAAAGGCAAAGAAAAAAAGTCATCATTGGAGACTGAAAGTAAAAATCATTTTCATACTGGCACTAACATAATTAGTACCAGTGCGACAGTAATAGCATTGTAAGCTTGCTATTGCAGTGACAAAATGGTTACTAATACTGTTATTGTTCAGAAATTATATCCAACATTTTTTGTTTGTTTCATTGTGCATTTTTTTCCAAGAGCAATTTTACTCAGTTAAGGGGAGTATGACACAAATACTGCTCAATAAAAACCAGAAAATTGGTCTCCTGGCATTAAGGCAGTGGAAGAGTGAAGTCAGCAGGTTGTCCTTCATGCAGAGGCACTTTAAGGGCAGCAGTGATTTCACCTGACTGTCTGTCAGGTGGACTGCTTGAAACGCAGTCATCTGTTGATATAGGCTATTTGTAACCAAGCAAGGCTGACTTGGCTGTAGTGAGGTCAGGCTATGCAAAATTCACTTCAGTTTTACTCTTCTTTTTGGAGATTTGCCATTACTTACCCAATGTTGCTCTTTATCCTCTTGACAGTGTCATGTTTAAGTCACGTTAGGAGTTTGAATTCTGGTGTTCATCTCTGTTAAAGGACTCTTCTCTTGGAAAGTATTGAGGCAAATTAGTAGCTTTAGCACTCTGCACTATTGATTTTTTTCAATCCTTGGAAAGTGTCAAGATTCAAATGCGAGGAGGGACAGAGCTAATGTGTCCTTGGGCCATTTGCTTCTGAAAATGCACACTTTTATTCCCCGGGAGACTGCAGTTTGCTTGGAAAACGATGTCACAGGACTAACCTGCCACTTTAGCTCTTTAAATCTTGTCCTGGTATTTCCATACCGCTAAGCTTGGCACAGATTGTGTCGAAAGCTCAGCTCATCCAGCAGCAGTGCTTGCGCACTCCAAACTCTTTCTGATGGCGCTTCCTTCTGGTGAAGAACCAGAGTCCCTCTGACAAGAGACCATCTGCTGCTGTAGTTTGGTGATTAGCGAGTGGGTCAGGGGTTGGTTTGCTCCCGATCTGGAGGCTGTGCAGAGACTGAAAGGCCAGATTTGGGCCAATTTGGATTGTTATGTACTATCATGCATTAAGTATTGATAAATTTGCCCTGCCATTCACCATGCTTATTTTGACCTTTTAGGTATTGAGACCTGGATTCTTTTCCTATGTCCATTATTCCCAATATCAGAGAAACCCCAATGGTCTTTGCAGTTCCTTTACAGTCCAGGTTTACATTTGAAAAGAGTGCGGTGCAGTTTACATAAAAACCGTTGAGTTTGAGCAAATCTTTTGTGACCATCAGTGGTACAAAATTACAATTTATTAGACTATAGAAAAATATTTTGTAGAAATCAACTTGGGTCTTGGTCCACATTCACAAATGCATTAAACCCCAGAGTCTCCTGCTGAAGATCTGCTCTCCATGGTTCTGAAGTACAGTAGTGCAAGATTATTTCCAAGGTGCTCTGCATTTTGGCACATTTCAAGACATGCAGAATTTCATCAGTCAGCAACAAGTGAATGATTTAGACCCCTTTGATCGGTACATTTTGCTATTGGATATATGCCTGGTCTTCAGTGTTAATCATCTCTGTGTGAACTTAATCATAAACTCCTGCATATCTCTCTCTCTCTCTCTCTTTCTATCTCTGTGTCACACTCTTTCTGTCTCTCATACACAGTATGTAAAAGCTACTCCTCATGGAAAACTTATAATTTTTTGATATTAATAATTCAATAGAAACTGTCAATTTTTTACTGTCATGTTTAATATTCATACCATTTAAGTCTTGCTAAAGAAATGCTTTGGTGTTTAGGGTAAGTGTTTAATAAATTATACATGGGATGCTGTATGTTCATTTCATTTTGCTCATTTTTATTTGATAGTTTCACAGCTATGTTGTGTTGCTAATGGTAATAAAGTTCACACTCACTGTTCACTCTCGTTCCCAGATGCGAGGTGTGCCGCCCCCCCCTCCTATCGCCCACAGGGCCCGCCCCTTGGCCCCTCCTACGACCGTCCTGGCTGGAACCCGCGTCTTTGTGTGATATCCGGAAATCAACTCTATATGTTAGACCAGGAGGAGGTAATACCATATTACTCATTCTCTATTGTGAATTCATGGCTACACTAATGTTTGTAAAAAAACACTTTTATGTTGTCGGGGCAGCATATGTTTCTGAGCACATGCTATCATTGCTATTGCTAACATGCAGTATGTTGGAAATCAGTTTTTAATGGTTCACCAGCAGGGGGCACTGTTCATCTGCTGTCCTCTAGCTACCTCCTCACTGCACTGAAAACATTAGCATTAAAGCAAGAACTACACTGTGACTAGCACTGTGACAGTGACTGCTATTTATTATGATGCCTGTGACTTCACAGATCTCTAGTCCTGATGACACTAGGCACTGAAGTGGATTAATAAGTTAATTCACATTTAAGTGTCCATTTCGCATCTTGTTCAGTTGAGCCAATACTTTGCATAGATTTGAATCAATCATGACTGTATGACAATCATTCCCTCTCTGCAGACAAATATGAAATAGATGTCATTCATCTAATGTAGTGAGCATGAGCAGCTTTTGTTCTCTTCAGGTTTGTGAGAGTTCTGTCTCCAGGACACCTGGCTTCTGCTTTCGTTTGAACGAATATTATTCCCTGATGTCTGTAGCTGAGAGAATCGTTTGCATGAAATACATTGTCTTTCGAAGAAGGTTCTTTCAGTTCCCTGATTGCCTAAAGCCAATGGCAACTGGTAATCTGTGTGGCATTGCTGAGGCACATATTTCTGTGTCTTACTTCCTGTAAATTAGTTCCCCATAACTTCAGAACAATGGCATAAGTATTTTATGATGTTGAGTCAACTGTTGAACACCTTTCATTTTTTTAAATTGTGACCATTAAACATAATCTAGCTCTGGTCTAACCTTGTGAGAGTTATGGTCTATGTCTGTTTTTGTGGATATATTACTTGAACAGCATAGCATAGATGCAGGTACTGAAGTTCATTTGCCACCAAGCTGAGGAATCTCTCCCTGTAAAGCACTCTGCCTCCTCAACCATGCATGCTTATAGGCGGGAGGGCCCCAGAAATCTCTGTGTGCAGCTTCCTCATTAATATGTTTTAAAACATTTCATGTTCACATCTTAGCTTCTACCTGCTCTGGCTCCTGAACAGGAGATACCTTGAGGTTGAAAAACTGATAAATTTTGTTTTTTAATTCAGGCAAACTTCACACACAATCTCACTGTTATCATTCCTATTGAATAAATGTAGACTAAGCCTTGGAAGGATGAGTCAGTACTCCGATGGCTGACTTGTGATGGTTTACACTTTACAGGTAGCTATGCTACGTGATATGAATCTAGATTCAGATAAGCAATTGTCAGTGCTGTCATTTGTTTGGATCTTGTTTTTAATGTATGACAAGAGAAACATTCCCCTTTGATGCCCTCTTGCAGCACTCCTCCGTGTGACTCAGCGGGCTGTTTTTGTTCTAATCACCACCAGGGGGAGAAAGAAAGGCGACGTTCGCTTGCGACACCCTTTTTCAAAATGCAGAACAAACTGACAAGCGGTGACAAGATTTCTGCATCATGTGCACACTCTAAATGCAACAGTGCACTATTGCACACTCATGTGTGTCTTTATTGCAGTCTGGCAGGCTGTTATGCAAGTAATAGAAAGGGGCAAGCCCACTGCATTAATTAAAATTTCAGTGCTTACAGCTGGTAACAGCTGGGTTGACTACCTACACAAAAGTGAAATGAATATTAAACATATGGAATTTATTCTAGGTTGGTGAACATTGCTATTATATGGAAAAGATTCATATGTTATAGGTGGCTGGAACAAAACTGGTACGTGGCATTAATTGCTGCATACATAGTCAAAAGTGCAGTGTAGTTTGCCTGTAGCTACAGTTGTCACAATTCATCAACTATGGCTCAAACCATTAGCACTCTTACTTTACACATGCATGACCCATTAGAATTTTTATGGAATGGTGGGCTGCCTGGTTATGTAATATTCTGACATAGTTGATTGAATAATGATGAGGAGCACAGTTATTGCTGAGTTCAATTACAAAAATTATAATGAGCTGCCACTTGTAATTTAGCACAATATTATATTGCATCATTAGTTAGTATTTGTGACGCAGTATATATTTAACATAATTTTACATCAGATTTACGTGATATGAGAAATATATTCAGAAAACTTAGTAAACTTAACTCCCAGTATACTGTCCTGTTTTACCTGGGTTGAAACATTCAATTCCAATTTCCAAGTAGCCAGAACAATAACGTGTGTGTGTGTGTGTGTGTGTGTGTGTCGGGGGGGGGGGGGGGGGGGGGGGTCAACTGTGCAGGCCATTGGAGTAAACTGGGTTACTGTCATGTTCATGGAACCACCTTGAGATGATGCATGCTTTGTGACATGGTGCATTATCCTGCTGGCAGCATCCATTTTAAAACGGGTAGACTGGTACCATAAAGGAGTGCTGTGTGCATTCCATTGATGCTCAGTTGGTATTAAGGGGCCTAATGTGTGCCTAGAAGACATTCCCCATGCCATTACATCACCACCACCAGCCTGTTTTTGCCAAATTCTGACACTAATGTGTTGTATGTCACAGCAGAAATCGAGATTCATCAGTCCAGGCGACAATACTCAGTCTTCAGTCTTGTCCAGTTTTGGTGTGCACATGCCCACTGAGGCTTCATCTGCCTGTTCTTAGCTGATAGGAGTTTCACAGCCCATCCGTTTGACACGTGCATTCAGAGATGCCCTTCTCTTGTTAACAGTTGTTATTTAAGAATTTGTGGCCTATATTAGCTTGAACAAGTCTGCACATTCTCCTGTGACCTCTCTCATGAACAAGGTGTTTTTGCCCAAAGAACTGCTGCTCACGAGATGTTTGTTTATCACATGGTTCTCAGTAAGCTCTAGGGACTGCAGTGTGTGGAAATCCCAGGAGGGCAGCTGGTTCTGAGTTGCTGGAACCACCACGTCTGACACCAGCAATCATTCCACGCTCAAACTTTGATCACGCATCTTGCCCATTGTAATGTTTGGTCGGACCGCAACTAAAACTCTTCGCCATGTCTGCATGCCTTATTTACTGAGTTGCAGCCACATGATTCTCTTTTTGGAGGAGCAGTTTATTTGTACTGACAAACAGGTGCATCTAAGGTCATATGCAGGTAACCTCAGGACAAAGGTCACGCCAAGGCAGGTTTCACTGTGTTTGTGTTCTATTAACGGCCATTCAGCACTTTTGCCTTCATCACTTTTCAAATCGCTTAGATTTTTTGTTGAATGTCAGCTACTGGCTTATAAGCTGCCATTTTAACCCTTGTGTTGTCTTCACATTATGTATATACCCTGTGTCCACAGGGTAGAAAATGACCCACCCTTGCCGGATGAAGCCTCTTCATCAAATTGTAAACCCTAAATCAATATTTTTCATGTAGAAACAGCCTGTCACTCATGAATAAATCAGTGAATAACTTTGTTTCTGTTTCACAGTCCAGAGAGATTGTATTTCTTCAGTCTACTCCCCTCGTTTCTACTACAAAGCACACATCACAATTGATTCTTTTACTGTAATAGATGTGTGGTGCCAAACTTTGATTATGACTTCTGATTTCATAGCTGCAGGGTTAAAAAGACTCATCAGAAAATCTATGCACCCTGATAGTGTACCGTTTTTATAAAAATATAAAAAAGGTCGATGTTTAACTTTTTTAATGGTAGGGTCACTTTAGTGAATGTTATCAAATTTCATGCTGAAAATTTTTTATACTGGGGTTTCTTAACTGCTGTTAAACTCAGGATAGGGTGATTTTGTATCCCAAGGACAATGCACAGGTTAAAACTGACACTAGTAACTTTTACAGAATAAGAATAAAATGACTGTGATCGCAGCACGCCCTTAATTACCAATATACATAATCACCACACAGTTCCATGTGTTAAATTTTTTAATTAAAAGAAAAAGAATTTAGGAAGATAAAGATAACACAATTCACTGAAGTAAGTCAGGATCGCCATAACCGATTAACAGTTTAATTTTTAACAACGTCTGAGAATGACACACCCCTTTTATGGACAGAAGAGTTGGACACAGGGAGTTGTGGGAAAAGGTCCGGATTTCACCGGCTTTTATTGTGGGCTGAGTGAGAGAGAGTCAATTCATAGAAAATAATTAAACCAAACAAAGTTCTTCTCCCTTCCCCCTCATGGGTTCGAGGTAACAAAATAAAGTAAAATAACAAACAAAAATAACCAGAACAAAATAGCACAACAGGGACGCTTTTCATCCGTTTCTGTCGCTAAAGCACTTTCTGCTGCGCTCGCTCTCTCTCTCTCTCTCTCTCTCTCTCTCTCTCTCTCACTCTCTCTCACTCTCTCTCTCACTCTCTCTCTCTCACTCTCTCTCTCTCTCTCTCCCCCCCTCTTGTTGGTCAATCCCCGGTCTCAGACACCTACTGGGAATAGAACACACACTTTTAAACCCTGGACTGATTAGTAATGTTATCCAGATGTGTGTGCCCACTTCACCAGTAGGCGTGATCTTCCGATTGCCCCGATCCTCCCACACAAATCGAGCCCTGCCACAAAGTGTATTTCAATTGATCAAAAAACTCTGCTTTGACTAATGGCCATCAGGCACATGAGTAATGCGCCTTTGGGAGAGGCACAGCATAGCCGTTGTGCAGGAGACCGTGATGCAAAGGTAATATATAGAGAAAAGTGAAAGGGAGTATCAAAAACTGGCTATCATGGGCAGGTAGTGGCCATACAAGAGTGACTGCTAAGGCATATGTCGTTGCATACATATTTAAATATAAACAGAAGTAGTCAGTGGCCGATACGCAGTTCACCTCTAACACAGTACAGAAGAGTCCAATAGGGACCGTGTGTACTCCGTAAGAGTTGATTTAGCATTAAACATTTTGCTGTGTATAGTGATCAGAAGTGGTCTGTAGAATATCAGGACCGCTACCAGCCAATGAATCAAATGAATTGTAAAGTGGAAATATGCCGACTGCAGGCCACTCAACACTATGGAGGACACAGGTAGGTGGTCCTTCTGCTACTATTTGTTTCATTTTTGAGAGCAGTAATATAAAGGCAGTCATTTGCCACAGGAATGGAGTTTTTCATATGCTGCGTTCAGTGATTTCATTCTACTTAGGGTGAGACTGCGCTATGGAACAGATGTGTTCTGAAAATCATGATTTGTGCCAGTGTTCAATTGTTTTGTGGAAAAGCATCATACAGTATGTCCAAGTAACAGTTGGCAGTTGTGATTTCACTGTATAAAATGTACTGTGAGCAATTCTTCAGATTTTTCTTCACATTTATCATCAGACATAATCAGAAGGTTCTGGTTTTCATTATTACATAGCTTGATCAATGAACGCAGTTGATTATGCGGTTAACCCACCTCATGCGGTGTCTTCGGGCTAATTTGGTTGAAGCTTTAAATGTAACCACCCAACCTATTGCTCTCCAGGTTCCAAATTTTGAACCCCCCAGTGTAAGCTTTTGATGTTAATTTTGTTACGTGCTTTAAAATATCCTCACATATTAAAGGCTATTTGATTTAAAGTGTACTTTAAATAGCAAGATTTATCACAATACATTTTTGATCATTTGTTATACCTAATTTCCAGTGAGAATTAAGTATAATAAACTAATATCCTAGGTCAGTTTTTGTATAAGTGCTATGAAAAATAGAGTTTCTATGTTGTATCTAGTCCACTGTATTTGAAAATGAATTAGTAACAATCAATTTCATAGTTAAATGTACTATTTCAAGGAAGATATTCCCATTAGAGGCATGCAGAGAAAAAGCAGTCTTTCTACAGACGTGTTGCATTATGCAAATAGGAAGATTTATTTCATAATTAAGACAAAGGGCTGTTGGAGCAAACTCCAGCATACACTGTGACCCTCCAGTGGCTGGCCTTGACTCTCCCGTCAAGGCATGTTCTATGAAATCTGGAGCAAGAGTTCCTCAGATACTGTAAGACAAATGGTGGTCAGGGTTTTTGGTAAGGGCCTGTGCTAAGCCAAGGGACATGGACAGGGGCAGAGGGCAGAGGGACTTGGTGTGCCGATGAAACAGGTTTAGGCAGTGATCCATTAGGCCTGTTAAAGTGTAATAGATTACACACCTGTCATCCTTCTCCTACCTCTCTGCCTCCTCTAGATGCTGGACCCAATAAGGCAGCTGTGGCATATGGCTGGCTTCCTACAGGGCCACGCTGCTCCCTCTGCCAGAGAAAGCACATCCATCTGCCCAGATTTATTGCTCCTCTTTCCCCTTCACTATGGTGCTGTTTATCTGAGGGGTCCAATGTTCTGGCTGTATAGCTCACTTCAACCCAGAAAAATTCAGACAAAGTCAGGGGTAATCAACCCTGGTCCTATAGGGCTGAAATCCAGCCATTACCCCCCACCCCCCTCCTCTCTTCTCACTCTCTTCCAGCCACTTTACCTCTCAGAATTGGCCAGAGTGGTTAAATTGGCTCAATCAATACAACCATTAGCTGAATAAGGTCTTTAAGTGTATCTATCTAGCAAATGCCTCAACACATCGTGGTCCTCCTGGACCAAGGTTGAGCAGCAGGGGTCATGTTTTAAGGTTTCTTTTGCTTTTTATGGTCGGGTTGAAAAGACAGTCTGCACTTGAAATAAAAAGTGAAAGGCACTACAATACTTTGTGTTTGTCAGACAACCTGAACCACACGTTAGCCAGTGCTTTTTAATCTTCTTTGCCAGTGCTGATGGGCCAAACTACAATATATGAAGCCCTCCTAACATGATGTTCCTCCTGCTCTTTTCAGAGGAGGCTGTTCTGTATGGAATGCAACCTTCCCTAAAATCGGGCACAGGTGTGCCTCTTTCACTCGAGAGGGGCCCGGCAGGGGTCGCGCCTTGGCAGGCCATGCGCAACGTATCCCATAAGTCAAACCTCTTTGGGAAATATGTTACATTTTGTGGTTGCTGTGGATTCAGTGACAAGCAGTGGGTGATATGGGAGAGAGTTAGGCTGGAGAAAGGGTGATTTTTCTTTTTGTGTAGCCATTCTCATATGGTGAAATTCAAGGAAAGTAGTCTTGCAGTTTGTCTGCAAATCACACTTTGACAGGTGAATGTTTACATTTGGAAGACTATATCCAAACATTGAAGCAAGGAGAAGGTCTTCAATAATTAATTTTGTTTTAATAGTAATGTATTGCTTTTGTCAGCTTACATTGCATTGCCATTGTAGATATATTACATTTTCACATATGATCCATTTATATAGCTGGATATTTGCTGAAGCAATTCAGGTTAAGTACCTTGATCAAGGGTACAACAGCAGTGCACCATTTGGGAATCAAACCCATAAACGTACAAGCCCAGTTCCCCAAACAGTATGCTACACTGCCACCTTATCTGCTCTGAAATACGTAGCTATACATAGAAAACTGGGTGTATAGGAAACCCAGTCACTAAATGAAATGCCCGGTCAAGGCTGGATACCTATTCCTATAGCAAATTTTCCCAGTTTATCAAAAGGGTTAATCACACTAAACTTTGAAATATTTTCCCTACCAGAGCAATTACTGAAGTTGAAACTTCTGTGTTTAGGGCTTAGTGTTTATGGGCAGGAGCTTTTGATTTCCATACCAACACAGATACCCATTGGCTTATTTAGACTGGAAGTAATTTTAATCAAGATTGACTCCCCTGCCAAGTCTTCCCAAAAAGTAGAACATGTGGCCTCTCTGCATGACACTCAGAAGTGCCAAGATAGCCTGAGGTTCCAGTAATGGGCATTCCTTTCTGGAGCAGAGCTCATATGCTTCGACTCTATGCCCAGTGTCCTCTATCTGTGCCCTGGGATTCCCCAGAAGCAGACCAGGAGAATGCACATATTTTTGCTCCATCTGAAAATCTAATTACCTACCTCAACAGATTGTTGGTTTAATTGAGCCAACCGAGCAACTTTTTGGCCATCCAGTTGAGAGCCGTGACTCATGATAATGAGAACTGGAAAGAACAAAACACCTTAAAATGAAAGTTCCTTGGACTCAATTAAAGACACTGTCGGGACCGGAGTTGCTAGTAAAGATGGTGATGCACTGTTGGTGTAAGCTGCAGTGCTCAACAACCTCTCAGTGCCACATCAGAGGGCTGGGCAGTATGAAAAGCCACGATAATGAGCTGAATTACAGAGCTGGTGATGTGCTCCAGCCCCGCCTCCATTCTTTCAGCATTGTATCTTTGCTAAGAGTGTGACATGCAGTGGGGCTATTTGCCGTGAGTCGAGGGTCAAGTTTAGACTCAGTTTATTTGCCATTTGTGATCACCACATTGTAATTAAACAAGTGCGGTGCTCATCAAAACATATAATAGATCAAATGCGCAAAACAACAAATGCAGAACACAACATGGAAAAGAGACAAACAATTTTATGATACGAAATGCATATGGGTAAAATAACAAATTAATAAATACGATTAAAAAGTATAAAATGGCTCAAATGAAAATTACTATAAATAAATAAATAAATAAAAGTGCAATTGTTTAATTCGATGTACAGCTCCACAACCTGGTAACTAATATTAAGTGGCCACCAAAAATTAATCTCAAAAGAAATCCTGGAAAAATGTTTACTAGGACTTAACATGCAAGCAGTGATCCCTCATGCACAGGGCTTTTTTTGATGCATGCTTGGTATGTCCAACAAAAACACTTTACCTGAGTTGTATCAATGAGAAAAATGTAATTAAATAAAATTATTGTATTTCTAGGATTATGCTTTTATATATAATGCATAGACTGTATCATACATCGGCTGTCATACATATAATATACAGAGAAATTGAAAACTTTGATTGGTAATTGCTGAAATAAATTCCAACTGAGGAAAGGAGACTGTACAGAGTGGAATATGCTTTCTCTCAAGCAATAAAGAATGTATTAGGTGTATTGCATTTTTATTGAGGAACTCCCCCTATAATTGAATTGCAGCTGTCAAAGTACTGTATCTGTCATCAGCATTGTGCTTCACTGTAGATTTCAGTCAATGCATCAAAATGGGGGTTTCTGGAGAATTCACATTTGCATTACAGTGTATTTTGTAAATGGGTTGTGCATAACTGCATAAAAATTTGATCAATTAAATCATGATTAATCTTACAAAAATGATTGAGCCAACTAATAGCCCAGTCGACCATTAACAGATGCTGTGTTTGACCATTGCACTTATTTTGTTATTGGTCAGGCCCTGCGGGGCTGATCTGTCTCTTCCTGCTCTTGTTTGATGTCAGTACTTTACAGCGAGTGCGTGTATGACATGCGTGCTTGACTGACAGGCTGTCAGGGCAGCGTTAGACAGGTGCGCTAATGGCCCTTTGTAACAATGCCCTCTCCTAGGACCTTGAGTTGGCTTGCCTCCACAGGGAAGAAAGTTAACCCCTGCCCCGTGTCTTGATTCACAGTTTACTGCTACTGTGAACTCACCTTATGTTGTCACAAAATACGTAGCTTGTCATGAAAATGTTACCTCATCTACAGTACACACATTATTTCTGTGTTCAGAGTAGGAGCGCAAGAGCTTGCAAGAGCATAAGTTTTTCTATTTCATGCTAACTCAGTGGTTTCATGCAAGTCCAGAGTTTTGCTTTGTATTTTCAATTTGGATGGGAGGATATGACATGACAATATTCATTTTAATAATTAATGACAGTACTGTTAATGTTTTGCATGTGTATGATGTGATACATATATTACAGTAATTTCCGTTTCGTTCTCATGACCGAGTCATATGAAGTTTGATCAGTGAATTTACGGAGGCTTTGCTCATGGTGCATGTGAATGTGAATGGACGTGCGATTAGTTTGTAGCAACTAGTTTATCAAGGAAGCACAGATTTGCTTCAATAAGCAAATAAGCTGATTTAATATGAAAACTTTTAATAAGCTTACAACACATTTGCAGAAATAGTCTGTTTTGTTTTATTATCTTTATTGTGCATTGCAGAATAGACAACAGCACGATACACAAAATGCTCTCGAGACAATTCCATTACATGATTTTTTTTCTTAGCAGACACGTGTATTTGTGGAGATGTATATAGCTATTATTGTATATGTTGTCCAAGTACAATATACAGCTGCTAAGTAATTCAAATTATGTAGCATTTTCAAGGCTGGTATACTATGGCAGAATCCACAGAAACCTGCAGTCTTGTTTGTACAATCCAAATCAACTATGTTGAAAACAACTACGTCACACTGCTTTCTACAGTAGGTACATGCTGGTATTATATCAATTCCAGACCTAGGGATTTTAGTGCGCACTGTTTTCACTCACTGTGGTACCACAGTATTTCTTTATGAACGAAAGAAAACTAGCCCATTAAAAGTATTTGCTTGAGATATCAAGCTTTAATAAATTAATCTTGTGAAGAAGATTGGTTTGGTGTGCACTTCTCCTTCATCCAAAAAGCTGTGGTTTGACGGAAACACTTTATGCTAAACTGATTTTATTTTTGGTTAAAAATTTGGTGGAAATTTATTCCAAAGTTGGGTTCCTGTTAAGTGTACGTGCATTATCAGTGAATGTATCTCATGAGCTCGGGTGGAAGAATAACTGCCTGAACTGCAGTTCTCCAAGACCTGAATTGTGACTTCCTGACCATTCGGCACTTTGCTATGACTGCACACACGTGTGTAAAGCAGTGAGTCCCCTGTGTGTGCTGACGGTCTCTCTCTCCTCTCCACTTCGCCCCGCAGGTGCACCCTCTGTTGATGCGCGAGCGGCGCTCCGAGTCGCACAGGAACAAGCTGCTGCGGCGGACGGTCAGCGTGCCCGTTGAGGGGAGACACCACCCCGAGATCGGTGAGTGACATGCTGATGTTTAAGAAACTGGGCCTGGTCCATTCAGGACGCATAGACCAATGCCAAAATCTACAGTAAAAAGAAAATGGTGTGCTCTTGTGCTCTTGCTGTCTGCTTCATTCAAAGATGTTCCTGCTGGAAACCACAGTTTAATTTGCTACATTACAGCTTGTGCATATTTATGAAGAGGCTTGCCCAAGAACAGAACACCCGTTTCTTCAGTATTGTGCTTGGTCTCACCCCTGTGTGAATGTTCAGCACATGTATACATTTGGTTTCTCTTGGAATTAACAGTACAGAGACAGAGGTTTCAGTGAATGGAATATGGAGCTGACCATCTGGATGCTCTATATAAATGGACTAACACAGTTCTGACAAGTATGTAGTCCCTATGAAACCAATGCACCTTACACACTGACACTGTCCTGGAGCGATGCAGACTTTCTCTGATCCTCTGGGTAAGTGTGCTTTCTCTGTAGAGCTGACAGCGTACTGTACACAGTGACACTCTCCAGGCACTATGCAGGGCTTCTGACACTGGTGTTCTGAGGATGTGATGTGCTGGTGCTCAGGGTAGAGCTTGCAGTGCCTCCTGCCTGAGACCGATTCATTCTGGAGCTGGATGAACTTGTAAATAAATGTGCATATCAAGCTTGTTTTGAGAATGGCAGGACATAATGTTTCCATGAAAGTTGGTTGTGCAGGCTCCAAAATGCCAGGTTGGCCAGAATCATATAAAAACTGTTTTTCTAAATGATCTATCTATAGCAAACTTTTCATTGACTGTGTCAGTCTTCAAACTGACCAGTGATTGGTCCAGAGCGCTTGGTTTTAGAAAAGAAGTGTTGGAGTTTTTCCTGTCCTCCTGTTTCACCCAGAAATTATGATCATTGGCTACTTTACAGAATCCTATATTTGATTTATATTCACTTTGGTTTATTCATGCATGTTTTGAATAAAAAAAGACAATCATCGCTTCTATAATGACTTAGTTTTTATTCCATTTAACTTCATCACAACTACAAGGGCCTTTCTTTATGTATAAATGTATGCTATGCTTCAAAATTCAGGCCCTCAGTAAGTCGACTTAGATAGGGACATTCTACTAGTAACTAAATAATAATATTGACTGTGGAAACAACTCTACAGAGAATATGAAGTCATAATTCTGTCTCTAAAAGAACAGCAAATCCTTCCAAAGCTGCCCTCTGTCTTTGTGGAGATATGCTGAATCATTGTGCAGCCTTGTGTTTGAACTTGGTTTGAATACAGATACAGTGCTAGTTAGCTGGCCTGTGGCAGCATTTGACAATGGATATCAATGGGTGCATATTTACAGTACTAGATGTACGAGGATACAAAGAGTTGTTCTTTTTCATTGAATATCCGTGTTTTCATACTGTATTAAGAAACTAGTCATGACCATGTCGTAGCGGATATTAAGGGGTCATTCGGCAGCCAAAAAACTCATGATGATGTGTAGTTAATATAACACAGATAGGTGAGTTCTCATAAGAGTAAATGTACATGGAATTCTATAACTTGCGTTGTTCTTGCAGCCTTTAATTAAAAGGGCATTTGAGCAACACAAATAAAATTCGGCAGAATAAATATCCATCCATCTGCTTTGGGGCCAGGATCTTTTAGAGGTGCTATGAAACTGTTTTATTACATGCTGTACTATTTAATCCATATTCAGATTTTGTTTGAACACATTAATGCATTAATGCGTTTAATGCCTTTCATCTTGGGATTGGAGTCTGGCGTGCGAGACAGTAACTGGCCATATGAGGACAACCAGCTTTTGACCCCCATTTGGACATGAATAAAAAGGCAAGGCCACAAATTAAAACAATGAATTAAGTAGAAGTTGGCCGTTGGTGAGGGGGAAAGATCCTGGAAAAAGCAGACGCAAGAGTAAAGGTACCTTGTGATTTATACCTGCAGGGATAGCTGGTTACGGTAATAGCAGAAAGGAGTTGTCTGCAAAATTCTCTCCTTAATTATTCTATGAACTCCAATTATGATGATTAAGAGGCTAGTGGAAAAGCAGACACTTTTTATTTAATTTTGCATTGCAATTGCTTCAGCATTCTTTTTTTGGTCATGCCATCATAATAGAGGGCATAATAAAGACTTTTTAAATGAATCACGCAGCAAATTTACAGGAGCACTTGGGACAGACTGATGTCGGAGCAAAATTGTCTGCATTTTTTTGCTTGTTCTTAACCATCACAAATGATTGTCGATATTGTCTCTAGGTTGTGGTGCTGCGAATGTCAGAATTTCTCTCTCTTCACGCTGAATCTGATTTACAGAGAAATGATGTTGTTGTCTTACATAAAGAACCTGACAGTGCAGTGCTGAATGTAAGGCTTTATAGAGATGCTGTGTTCGCATTGTGAAGCCAGCACCAGAGCCTTTCCTATGTCTTCCAGTGCTATTGTGTGTGTGTCGGTTCACACAAACAACTGCTGCAACTGCTTGCAGGCCTCTTCCTTTTCCTCAGGGTAACCGAGGGTAAAGTTTCTTTAATTTACTCAAATGATGCGCTGGCTGTGTGACTTGGACAAATTTAAGTGGAACCCAGGTTTTTGTTTAAGTAGCTGGGGCTTAGCTAGGGCACTGCTCATTTTTTGAGTAAATGGTAGCAGCCTATCAACCTGGGAGTTTACACTATTGTGGATTAATCTTGAGTGCTACCTACATCACAGAAAGCATATCCTGCCATAGCTGGGAAGCAGGTAGGGCTGGCGGAGTGGGTCATTTCTAGCATTACTCTGTTATTACTAGCTAGTATGAATTTGGTAGATATAAAGAGCCTGTCTAATACTGCTGCTTGTGAGGTCTTTGGGGATTTTCTCCAATATCTTTTTTCCACCACTAACTCACTTCACTTCAGGTGCCAGTGTTCGGTGGTAACTTGCTATAATTAGCAACAATACTGCGGCTATTTGGTTTTTTCTTTCATTTGTGACAACAACGCCGTTTCCCCAACATAATGTAGTCGGATGTTATGCTATTCAGACAGTATTTCTGTCACATAATGTACAGACAGCCAGGTCACAATTCCAGTCATCTCCTATTTCACGTTCAGAGACAATTCCAGTGGGCAACATTGCAATAGACTCACATTCGCACCTCAGTCCTTGTATCAGATTGTGCAGAAATATTTTACCACTGAGGGGACTTCCAGCTGAAGGACAAAAAACAGAGAGGTTTGACCTGCAGGATTTAATACACATGCAACATCCCAATGTTGGATTATTTTCCTCAAAACATGCATCTGTCCTATCCTAGCTGTTTCACTACCCCGCTTTGTCTGTTTGGCTGTTTAGATTAGTAGTTGCTCAATGCTCAGTAGAATGGAACAGCTGAATAAATAGTTTGGCGTAAAGGTCTTTCTTGTGGAATTGTATTGACCACTAGTGAATTAATATACAATGGCTCATTGATGGGACAGGCTGCACAAGTGAATGTTTATGTCTCCAGAGAAGAAGCTTTGAAAGAATTATAGTAAACTTGTTTTTGATATGGTGCACAGCTTAACTGGCTACTTTTGTTTTATGGTATGTTAAAATATTAGCTTTTCTGCTTTGGGGTAGTATATGGCATTGACTGCCAATAGGATTTTGAATTGCAAAAAAATGTTGCATCAAACGGGACTGAAGGGACTGTGAAACACTGCAGTGTCTCTCACAAGTGGTATTTAGTCAGTTCAGCTCCCTGTACTGCAGCTAATTTTGGCTGATGCTGATGCATTGTGTCTGTTTTTTTTGGGAGCGTTGTTGGTGAAAGGGCATTTTGGATTTAATATTCTCTAGTTGGAGTGATGTGATAAATTGCCTTTCTCTGGGGATGTTGTGCTAATTTTGCAATGACTGTTGAGAGCCATTATCATCCCCCTCTACACTCATGTAACAGTACAAGCATCCACTCTGTAACCCTCAAATTCATCCTTTTCACCAGCCAGCAAATCTTTTTGTTGTGTTTTGATGGTCTGCACCTGGAACAAATCAGCCATACTGCAGAATGCCTGCCTCAGCTTGTTACGCGTTCCTCTAAGGCTGATTTAGACGACAAGCGGATACGAAAAGGGTGGTCCTGTTTGCTCTGCGTGGAATTTGGGATGATGGTCCCTCCAAGTTCCTTTGATGATGTGTAGTAGGCACTTGGCAGTCGGGTGTGTGGAATAATGACTATTTGTGGTGGATGTCCTTGCATCAGCCAGAATGATCAGTGGACTTCCTGTATAGTTACGGGTTCATGTCCCAGCATCGCCACTTTCAGTGCTTTGGATTAGCATCATTGTTGGGCAATAACTTGCTCCTAGCAAATACTTTTTTAAATTGACAGATTGTCCAATCATACTTGTACATATATTTTATGCTGCTACCTTTTCTATTCCATTATATTCCTTCTGCAGCAGAAAGCTGAAGCTTCATTACATAAGCTTTCTGCTGCAGTAGGAATAGAATGGAATAGAATAACTTTTTTCCTGTGGGAACTTAAGGTGAAGCACCTGGCATACACAAAATTAATTAAACAATTAACTTAAATTACATGAAGAAATAAAATGACTGAAATTACATCTAAAGATTCCTAAATTAATATTACAAATGAGAGAATTAAGAATTCTGTTAGGGAAATTCCAGTGAGAACATCCTTGCATAAATTGCATAGAACTTATATAAATGCCTTAAAATGAGGAAACACTAAAATTCAAGGTGTGCTGTGTCATTGATGAGGCAAACAGATGTTGGCACAAAGCTGTTGAGTTCTCTTTGTTTTAAAGGATAGGGACTGTAGTCTTCTTTCTTATGGCAAGATCTCAAACTTATGATTCAGGACATGTGAGGGAAGGACCATTATACTTTCTCCTTTCTTGACTGTCCACTTCTCAAAAAGTTGTTTCATGATTATTTGTTGTCTGCCTATGATCGTACTACCCATTAATGTCACCGTCTTCAGCTCAGTTTGTCTGATGTTCTTGCTGAGCCAAACCACGCTGTTGGACTGAAGGTCAGTGCTGATGAAATGAAGCAGGTGTAAAATGCTTGCTGTACTGACTGATTTACATTCAATTGCCTGATTTGGTAAAGGAAGAACAGTCTGAATTTGTCACGCACTCAATGACAATTGGCTGCAAAGGTCAGTATGTTCTCTATAATGGTCCCCAGATATTTAAACTCCTCAACTCTTTCTATTATTTTTGCTCCGATGGTAAGTTGTCTCTGGTGGCATAATATTCTTATGAAGCCCATTGCTATTTCCTTTGTCTTTTCCCATTCAAGTTTAACAAAATTGCATCACACCTTGTTGGATGTAGGCTAGTAGCTGAAGGTGTCCATAATCATTATGTCATCTGAATACTTAAGAAATATCATCTCTGGGAATTTGCTCTGACAATCATCGGTGTAGAGTGTAAATAACTCAGGTGTGACCTCTGGGCCTTGTGGTGAGCCACTGGAGATAGTCCTGATGTTACTGCATTGGCTATTGCATCAAAATCACTTTTTTCCAAGGAAGACATTGCCCAAATATGGATGTCCACTCATTTCTAAACCATGAACTGTAGGTCTTCCTTGACATGGGGATTGATAGATGACTTCTATATGGTTGGTACTGTGTGCTCCTTGAGTGAGCAAATGAACAGATCATCGAAAATGGAAGCCAGTTGATTATGACAAGATTGCAATATGATAGCTCATGTTCGTCCCTTTGGATAAAAGCGTCTGTTAAATAAACGTAATATAATGTAATGTTTGGACAATGGCTGTGTTCATTTTAACTCCTTTTCTAAACATACCTGTAAAATATTCCTGTTCTAATCTGTTAACAACAAGACTTCTGATGTTATGCCATTCCTTTATGCTGTAATGTTGTATTTGTTCAAGCTGCTGTTGAAGTTGTCTGCTGTAGAATTTCAGAAAACCGACTGCAATATTCTTTAGACAGAAGGCCAGGGTCATCCTGCTTTATTGATAGACCTGAGAGGATCTTTATCCCTCTCTAAGCATCTCTCATCTGCCCCTGTTGAAACAGATGTTCAGCCTTCTCATTGAATGTCTCTTTGTATCTTTAATTTGTTTATTCAGCCTGACCTGGATAAGTTTTGACTCTACTTTGTCTCCTGATTGGAGTGTTCTCGTTTTGTCAATTAATGTTATTTTAAGCTCTTTGGTAATCCAGGGCTTGTCGTTTGAGAACACCTTCTCTGTCTTTGATGGAATAATAGTTTCCTCGCAGAAATTTATATAGCCAGTCAGTGCCTCCATTGCCTCATGAAGTCTGACCTTCTGTAGAGTGTCACAATCCCATTGTTTTACAGTTTTGTAGACAACCCCCTCCCTCTGTAGTTGTGTTTGGTAGGTTGGAAATAAGTGAATAGCATTGTGATCCGCTGTGCTTATTGGTGGTTTTTTGATATATTTATATGCATTTTTGATGTTACCATAGCACAAATAAATAGTTTGCCACTTCCTCTGGTGGCACAGGTGATGTACTGATGTTATGATGTTAGATATTTCTCGAGTTTACAACTATTCGTATCCCCTAAAACTAACAGGACATTTTGATTCCAGGCATTGCACGCAGGGCAAAATGATATGTTGCATTATTCTTGAACATAGCCAAAGAACAAAAACAGCTGTCCGAGCTCATGCGGTAGGTACTTAGGCGTGAATGACAGGGGCGAATAGCTTCACAACTGCACAACAGCGTGTCTCTCGAATGCCTACTTCAGGAGGTAAGAGCGTTTGTCTGGCAGTCGGAGGGTTGCCGGTTCGATCCCTCGCCCTGGGCGTGTCGAAGTGTCCCTGAGCAAGACACCTAACCCCTAATTGCTCCCAATGAGCTGATTGGTACCTTGCATGCCAGCCTTTCACTGTTGGTGTGTGAGTGTGAGTGTGTGTGTGAATGGGTGAATGAGAGGCATTAATTGTAAAGCGCTTTGTATAAAAGCGCTATATAAATGTAGTCAATTTACAGCACCGACCCTGACAGGTTTGCAGGAAAAGAAATGATACACTTAGCCACTTTTCCACTGTGGACATACTTTAATACTTTAAACAAAGATTATACTATGAGGCTACTTTTTTTATTCCTGACCAGTATTTGTTAATGTGCTAATACTGAAAACCATAATTCTAGCAAACATTATCAGACTGACATCACATTTTAGTCAAATGTGATCTCATTACTTGCACATGACTTTAATTCAAGAATAGAGCTTGGACTTCAATTGAATTGCTCTGACTTTTATTGTGTTATGGTCATTGGGGCCTGGGTTAACATGACTGAATGACTGCAGTTAGTGGTAATGTAATCTTCTTCCTAAGGATGTCAGTTTGTATAAGTTTGATGGGCCCCACACTGGACACATAGGGCAATCATTTAATGAGTCAGCATGTCACCAGTGAAACAGTCAAAACTCAAAGTCTCTTTGACTGTCCCATACTAATGTTTAGCGTAAAATAAAGGAATGCTTCATTTCGCAATTTTTTTTACTTGACTCACTGTTTAACACAATCCAAAGGAACCCCAATTTTTCCCATGCTCAGCCAATTAAATGTAATTATGGCTATGAAACAGAAACCGTATCAGTGTGCAAATATAGATATATGGGATAATGATATGACTGCCATATCAATTATGATATGAAGTGAAATGTAAATGAAATTAATTCAGTGAAATTTCTCAGAGAAAGCAGGCATCAGTCACTGTTTGAACAGTTTGAACGCTTGAGTTCTGAAAAGCTAGCAATGTACAATTCAAGTACAACATCCAGATTTGTGTTAAAGCCTTTCAGAAATGAATGTGCTTTATTTTATTTAATTGTAATGGCCATATTTTAAGTTTATTTTTTGGCTCTGTTATAATTTTTATTGGGAGGATAAGATACATTGCACATTGACCTTTTTTTACTTTATTTGTTTAATCAAATCAGTGTGTTGCAGTGTACCAGACTGAATTGGTCTTAATTGAGAAATGTCAATTGACAGACTTCAGAATTTGATGTGTGATTTAAAAAAAACATAGATTAGCTGTTCAGCCCCCTGCACTATGTATGTTACTTTTGAAAGTAATTCCAGCTATTTTTCCTGTTATTAAAATGTTATTTCAATATTCCAATAAAACTTTGACTGCTAAGGCAGAGACAGAAGTACAGCACTATACAAACACTGCTGATAAACTGAATCATAAATGTACTGTACTAACCAAATGCCAGAAATGCCTACTTTAAAAAAAAATTAATTTCATTTTATGGCATAAATTAATGTACAGGGACACATGTGCAGGACATTATACGTAGATACACTAGTATCTGACGTATTGCCTTGATGTACTGTATTGTATGCACCTACACCTAAAAACACAGAGCTCTTCTGAAAAACGCACGAACAGATATACTGACACATAGATAATGACAACATAAGATAGATTTGCACCCACACAGCTGTTGTCACGCTGAAATGCAGTGGCACTCTCATACTCATTTCCAGCAGTCTGATATCTAGCAGTCTTGTACATCCTTTTTTGTGATTTTTGTAGCGGTGCTCACACAGAGCTTTGTTTTACGCTAGCACAGCTGCTGTGGCCCTGGCTCTTAATTGAACATCCACACACAGTGACACTGCGGTTTTGGTGGCGCTCATCCAGTGACAGGGATGGCAGGTGTCCTCATGCTGGAGCACTTTGCTGATATTCCCGCTTATCAAAACCTCATGGGATCCCGGGACACGCGGTCTTGTGCACTGATGCTTTCTCAGGGTAGGACAATAGGGCATCATGGAAAGACACATGGTACATGGCAAATGAAGTGCTGGAAATACTGTGTGGCAGAATCTGCGTGCCTGCATTTGTGTGTGTGTGCACATGTGTATTTGTGTATGTGTGTTTATTTTTTTTAGTTTTTTTTAGAGTGAGTAGGTGTCTCTGTATGTGTTATTGAGTGTCTATGTGCATGTGAGAGAGAGTGTGCGCATGTGCCTGTGTGTTTGTTCCGAGGACTGTATGGGTTTGCATATATGCATGTCTGCGTGTGCGTGAGAGAGTATGTGTGTGCATGCATTTGTTTGAATGTTTGTGATTGGGTGCACGTCTCAGTGTATGTGTGATGCGTGTGTGCGTGCTTATGTGTGTGTGTGTGTGTGTGTGTGTGTGTGTGTGAGAGAGAGAGAGAGAGAGAGAGAGTTCACGTGTGCATGCCTGTGCCATCGTCACAGTTGTGGAGTCTGGGCGCTGTGCCTAGCCAGGTTTTTCAGTGCACGCTTCAAGTGTGTCCTCGTTCTGATGGCTCCGATCACAGCACTCTGCTAGGCGCTGTTATCCCTGACAATATTCTAGCTGTTTCCCTTCTCTTTGCCAATTTTATTTCCTTTTATTTCACACTGTCAGTCTTTCGCACTTTATATCCCCCTTTCCATTTCTCCTCTAATCTGTCATATCCACCAGTTTTTATTCTTTGTCCCTATCGCCATCTTTCCCTTTATTCTTCTGCTTCTGCATGTCTCTCCCCATCTCTTCTATTCATTTGGCTGTCTCTCATTGATCTGTCAAAGGTGGTTTCCCTCTCTCTTTTAACCGTGAGTGCAGTTAAAAATTAGGATTTGTAAAATGAAAACAAATCCTCTTTGCCCTCTTTGAAATAAAAAATTAAATCCAAATGTGCCATTTGAATTACTCTAAACAGCATTAACAATTTAAGACCAAAGTCCATATGCTAAAACAGATCCAATAATTGACTTTTATACATTTTTCCCACCCCCCTTTTACTGTTTCCAATAAAATCTGAATACCTTTCATTAGTTAAAAATTGCTTAATGTTACAGCTTCCTTTACCCTTTGGTAATTGGCTGTTACCCTCCCTTGAATAACAAAATTTACACACACACTGCAGTGACAAGATTCTGTTCATATCTGAGGCTTGCCTTTCCAAGGCAGGCAGTCTTAATGTTTTAACATTTTAAAAAGTCACCATTGATGGGTGCAACTTTAATATGGAGCCATTTCCTGTGAGTCTGACAGTGTCTTTTTACTGAAATAGGTGAAATAAGGCTATGGCCCTATGGGCTGCCTGGCACAAGCAGTGCTTTTTCTGCTCTTGTCTAGCCAAACATATTTTGGAGTTTTTCCTGAAAACACTGCATTTCAGACCTGCAGCATCTGACCGAAACAATTGAAATAAACGATTTGCAAATTGCATAATTGCATTCTTAATAGACTGTTCGTCTTGTCCTTGGAGAACATACAGTCTTGATTTTTTTTAAAATCCAGGCACTTAAAAAATTGGACACTGAAAAAAATAATAGAGGCTCAAATTCAATCTCATTAAATTGCAATACAGGTCCATCTTAGTGGTAAAAAAGGAACAGCTTTTAATATACTAAGAAATGCTCTTCTAAACTGCTGTACTATTAGAGTAACAATAATATAACTTATGCCTGTTAATTTTCAAAAGTATACTAACACCATTCATTTACATTGCAAAGTGTCTGCTGTCCTGGAAGCTTATTGGCAGCAATGTCATTTTAATATTATGATCCAATCCACACAAAAGGAGCTGGGCATGGTTTTCTCGATCTCTATCTGAACAGCCAAGTAAACTCAATATTTTACCTGTGAAGCAAGTTCAGCTTTCACTCTTCTGATGTTTGACCAATTATTTTCCACTTCAAGACCATTGCTGTGTATTATTTATCTTAAGAAAATGCTATCTTGTTTTATTTTGAATGACATAGTTATTAATTTTAGGAATTGGCCCGCTGATGTTGAATTTTAATTATTGTTGGCCCAATGCCATTTTTACAATGGGGCAGAAGTGCTAAACAAAAGAACAAATGCAAAACACAAATACTTTCAGTAGGAACGCGGCTGTGTTTTTCTTTATGGGTATGTTTTCCCACTTGTTTTTTGTTTTTCTCAATATAATTGTTGTTTCAAGTTTGTCGTTGTGTTCTTTGATATCTGCAACTTTGCAGACTTGAGAGTGGCTGGCCAGCTTTTTTATGTGGGAATCTATGCACGTAACATTGTGTTATGTTGTCACATTGCTGATGTGCCACCCAATCCCGCAATTCCTCTGATTTTGACAAAGGTTCTGCCAAGTGAGCCAACACTCACATGACCTGCCAAATAATCCAACATTCACATAAAAATGCCCCTGGGGGTTACTCAGTGACATCTGAAATGTCCACACTGTGAAGTCTTTGCATTTTTGTGAGTGAATCAACGAATGAATGAATGAATAATGCAGCCATTCTCTGCTTCAGTTGATCTTTAAGCTTTGTTGCTATTTTAAGTTACTATCCTGTATAATCGGTTATTGTATTACAGGCGGCCTGGTGGAGAAATTCCCAAAGATAATTTTTCTTTGTCCTCTTTTAAAGTTTTCAGTGAGCAAGTATTTACCACATAGTCTGTGTAGTTTTCCAGAATTTATTTGGAGCCAGTGGCCTTAAAAATAGGCTAAAGACTGAAGTGAACTCTTGTGTGGTGCTTATTGTGGTTTTCCTTTAAAGTGACTGTAAAGGTAAATCCGTGAATGGCTTCAGACTACATTGTATGGGGTTATTATGGTATACATTAAGCATCAGAAACAGTACGAGAAATCAATTGCATTGCAATATCAACTTATGTCAGTCTAAACATTTCCATCTGTTCCTATGTGTGGATTGAATGGGTGGAATTCTGTTTATCACCAGGCTCTGAGCTTTTGGGTCCAGGTCCTTCATGATATCATTACGGACCTGATGTAATGGCCAATAAATGTCTTAATGTCATTGCATATCTCCTCCCATAGTTAGAGGCAAACAAAAATAGTTTGTCCCGCTAAAACAACCTCTTTGAGTCTGAGTGAAACACTCCTTTGTCATCTAGGATTATCAATAGAGATTTGTAATAGTTAGCTGTAGATATTTAGTGTTTTATGTTTAATCCCGCTACCAACATTATCCCTCTCCCAGTCCCTTTCTCCTACCTTCTCCAGCCCTCTCCCTAGTGCTCCCTAGCTGGATGGCTGGCTAGGCTAGTTGTATTACTGTTGAGCCATCAATAAAGCTATAGATTTTGTTTCGTTATCTTTATTTTGTTTTGTTTCGTTATCAAGTCTACGTTTGCATTGCAAGAGATGAAGAGGTTTACTTCTTGTTCGACAAAATATTTGAAATGGGCAACATATTTCTAGATTGTTATGCGATGTAATTGGATGCAAATATTCAAAATATGGTTTATGCAAATATGCAATCTCTTTATAATGGAATGAGTGGGAAATTACTCATTATTCATTATTTGGCAATTCTATGGAAATACCCAAATTATGTGATAATCCGTTGTACAATTAAGTGGTTTCTACGGTATATGTTTGATGTAGCTGGCGCTGTATCTCTTTTCATTGCACTTGCAGCCGTGAAGCTCTTTGCCAATCTTGATATAGATGTAGCCATGCTAGCCATGTGTGTTTGTTTACTTGTGAGTAGCATGGTTTGGGAGGAGTACAGGGGGAAGGTGGGGTGCTCCTGACCACAGCCATACAATCTCGAGTTTTTTTTTGTTTTTTTTTTAACAATATGCCTGATTTGGAATGTGTGTCATTATAGCTATTGACATTACTTAGAATAGGTATTCGGTAGATGTGTAGTAGATACATCCCTTTGTGATAATTTATTGTTTTTTCATCTATTTATTTTCAGCCACTTTACAACCACTTTAAACGTTTTTAACAGCACTGGCAAAAGGGCAGTGATGGCATAATTGCTGTGTCTGCACAGAAGCCACCTGGGGCGTCTACACTGTGTAAAGTGCTGACTCATGGTTATATCTTCCTATGCTATTTGCTTTTGTGTGTTATGTATCGTGCCTCTACTTTTGTGCTCAGGTAGAGTGAGCCATGATTCCAATTGTTGGCATTGTGCTGCAATGTTTGTTGGCCGTCGCCCATGACGATGCCCTATGGTGGGCTGGCACCTATTTGCAGGGTGCTGCAGAAATCAAGCTAAGCTTTGGCCCTGCCAGTGGGCATAGTATTCTCATTCATGAAAATTAGTAATTTTGTTACAATTTTAATACCCTTTTAAAAACATTTTTTTCAGTGCAACATGGGATATAAAGGGTTCCTTTGTATTCCCCTTTCTTTCCCCAGTATTCAAAGGTCCGTAGTGATTTCACTTAGTTTCATTGTTACCTGTGCTGTTCAGGAGAACCTCAACCATCTGCATATTTGTGGACATTTCTACAGTTCACATAGGTTGTGTGCATCCAGGGGTCAGAACTACAGAATGGCTGCTATTTGTAATTTGATTGTGCTGCCACATGAATGAATGTGAATGCAAAAAACCTACATTGCATTGTCTCTTATGCCAAACTGTTGCAGCTAGCAGTGTTGGGCTTTTTTAGCACTAGGATGGGATGGAAGTCCTCCAGGGAAAATTAAGTTGTTGTTAGAAAAGGTGTTGATGAGCCAAAAGATGTTGATGTGCCAACAGGAAGCACTCTTCCCCCTGGGCCACATATTAAAAAATTCAAGGGCCCTGCACAGTGATGGGACAATGGACAATGGACGGTCCCTCAGATGAAATACTGAATCAAGGCATCGGTCATGCTGGAGCCATTCACTAGGAATCTCACTAAACACATTCTGAATAACTCCAGTTAGATTAATGACCACAGCGAGTCAGAACCTCATAGCTTATCATCTGAGTTGAAGGATGGCACCTTCAGATGGATGCCCCCAAAAACTGTGTTGGGGCGTTGGATTTCATTGACCATGAAAGCAAACATAATTGAAGAGAATTTATGTGTGAAAATGAAGAAATGTGGCTGAGAATTAACAAAGAGGGGAAATTAAGTGGTAGCGAGGAAGGCAGTAAAGAAGTAAAAGAATACATTTATATAAGGGTGAAATCACTAATTGATGGTAACCATGGTAATAATTATAGAGCTGGTAGTGACTGGAAGATACTGGAGGGGAGATAGGGATAGTTCACCAATTGGTATTAAAGATTATTTTTGACCACAGTGCTTTTATTTTTTACATATATGTCTTTCTGCAATCATTGTACTTGCACTCCATATGCCCTTCAGTTTGTCAGTCCCTCAGTCTAATTTCTAACTTCATTTTTGATGTCATTCCTTAACCAATTTCTCTTTCTCTCCTTCTCTCTCTCTCTGTACTATTATGGGTTAAAAGGTTGTAATCATAGGCTTGCAGTTGTCCTGGAAACAGGAGACATGAGACATTAATCCCACACACCCCCATTTAGTCTGAGAATTGCTAATTGGTTGAATCCTAGGTTTCAGCTTTTTCCTCCCTCTCTGGAATAAACCATTTGAAAATGAGGAATAGGAGGTTAGATATCTGACACCTCTTCCTCTCTCTCTCTCTCTCTCTCTCTATATATATATATATATATATATTCGAAATAAACTAGGCTGTCATTTTGTCCCCATTCTGTCATAAATAACGAGCAAATGTAAATGTTTTACACCTGTAATATCACTATTATTTTGTGAAGCTCTTCTTCATAGAAAATAGTCAATGAGTTAGCTTACTGTACAGGAAATAGACTACTCTAATCAAGATGCTATTTCTTTAATGACTCCATAATAATCAAAATGATGGTATGGATAATTAAGTTTATTTCACCATCAGTTGCAGCTGTACTGTTGTGATTATTGTTGTAATCAGCATGTGTATGCATGTGTGCGCGCGCTTAAACTATGTACTATTTGTATGGATCGGATATAATATGCTGTTATGCGGCAGCATCCCACACACCATCCCTCATCTTTCACCCTCCCTTTATTTTACTTGCTCCTGTGTGCTGTGTGTTGGAACACACACACAGGGAGAGAGAGAGAGAGAGAGGGAGAGAGAGAGAGAGAGAGAGAGAGAGAGAGAGAGAGAGAGAGAGAGAGAGAGAGAGAGAGAGAGAGAGAGAGAGAGAGAGAGAGAGAGAGAGAGAGAGAGAGAGAGAGAGAGAGTTCATCCCTAGAGCCTCATAGAGTACTTAAAATCACTCCACATCCCATTACTCTTTCTGCACTAACCCCCCGCATTTTCTCCCTCCTCCGTGAAACTGCTGCAAAACCAGGGTACTGCGCGCTGTGAGCTTTAGGCTAGCTTGATCCAACACTTGAAGAACGCCGACCAAACGTCAGTATCCTCTCTGTCACAATACATTCATAAGGTTCCACAAACGCACGTGAAGCGGATTATTGAAATAGTTTGATGATATCGAGAAAGGCGATATGAAGTATTGGAAATCCATCTCGTCGGCGTTCTTTTAAATACATTATTTCTTGTAAGAGACGTGCTTATTTTACCTACTACCCTCGTGGAAATATAAGAGATGACGACCGGTTATCTTTGCTTTAGGGGATGCTGATCCTTCTCTTATAGACAGCCATTCAAGACTGAAGGAATAACCGATGTGTGACAAAGCTTCTCTCTGCATCACATCTATTCTGCAGCTCGGAAGCTGAAAGAGAATTGCTGTATAAGAGATTTGGGTGCCGGAGATTTTTTTCTATCCTTGAAGTAGGCGATTCTAACGGACTGTCAGCGCTCTCTATCTCTTTTCAACGAAGGATTGCATACATATAAAACATTTGGCACACCGTAGGCTACAGTAGCTACATTGGAACACTTTCACACTTTTCTCATATAGCCTAAAACGCATGAACACACAAGCAAACCTCCAGTAAAAAAGAACACACGAGTTGGCTATATATGTGCTAGCGTGTTGTATGTTGTCATGAAGTGACAACACACGTCGGCTACAGTCTATGTACAAATAAAGATAGAACTACTAAATGTAGCCTGTGCTTTTGATCATGGGAAATATTTTTGTTCATGAAGAGATTATATGTAGAGTGATCATGCTGTTATGTAGGCCTAAATAAAGGATACATATAGGCTATTGAACTATCGATTAAATACAGTGAACTTGAAATGTAATTATTCATTTTTTGGAAGCAAATAGAAGAAAATCGTCCAAAAGTACATTGTTTTTAGCTTACAGCAATCAAAATAATATATAAAGAATCACTATACAACCAAAACATGAGAGAATTTCGCCTCGGAAGCGATTCTGCAGGTTACCGAGGAAACGGCAGTGGGATAGCGACTCAGCGTGTGGATTGTGGAAGGGTCTGGGGCAAGGGAGCGAGTGAAAAAGATCAGGGAGAGGCCGGGGACACGGAGCTCTCAGCGAGACTGCCTGCCGCGGAACAGCCGCTGCCGGTGCTGGAGAGCGTGGCTGGGGGGAGCTGGAAGAATGAACCGAATATCCGTGAGGAATTCTAACATTCGCTTCATTTGGAAATAGGCAACATTTTTTGCAGTCTCTGTAGCTGTTTTCACATTTCAATTATCTTATAGATGACATATTAATCTGCAATCATACCTGAACGTTGTATTGGTTGCCTGTATTTATTCATTGGAAAACAAATATATACGAAGAGAGGGTTGAAAGAGAAACGATTTACGAAATACAAGTAAGAATTGAAACACAAGCGATAATTTCCCTGAATTCAGTAAGGTTGGTGTTTAACCTGTGCTATTTAAACTTGGGTAGTCGACGGAAAGCTTTTTGGAACGTATGGTGGTCATTTAACCTGTATATGTATTTTAAGAGTGCTCATAACTGTCAGTAAAAGAGGCATAGTCTCGCTAATGTATTGCACTTATACTATGGTGTGAAAAAGAATTTATTATACTTTTGTGTACTTGAAAAGGGATTATTTTATAATTGCAGCTTCTTAACACTCCTGCTTATAGGCTTTTGCCTTCGGATAATGCTTTAGGGTTACGTTGGGGGCGTACGTGGTATCCTATCCAGAAATATTTTCTTCTAAATTTACTTATTTATTTTATTAATTAAATTAATTAATTTATTTGTACATTGACTAATGAAGCAAAGGATCGTAGTATGTTATTATTGGGGTATATCTGTAAACTATTTGACTGGCCATATTTAATTATATTTGAATAATCTTCAGATTTTGGAATTTGAATAATCTTGCATGATGAAGACAAATACATATGAATCCAAAAAATACAATTACTAGCAGTACTAGTACATGGATATTGTTAAAGTTAACTATAGCAATGCATATTATGTGCACTGTTGAGGTGCTCTGTTCAGTTGTCACACTGCTACCTGTATTGCTACCATGGCACACGCTTATGAATACACCCACATACAGCAGGCTAAATGTAAATACGGATATATCATTCATTTCTGCACATTCACATCACTCATTTTGATTGATCACATTTTGGCTTTGGGCTGAAGGGAAAATAAAATAAAAACAAGAAGAAACTCCTAGACACCAAGGGGCTACGGGTTTGAGGCTGTCTCCACATCTCTCCAAATAAGAAGTGTGAACAAAAAAACAGACCTATCTGAGGACACATTTTCAAGACGACTGGGAACAAATTTGAACTGTGGCCATCCTTTCCAGGTAGGATCCTCCAACATTTGGGAAATTTGTATACCTGTTTTGTTTTAATAATAAGTCTGGTTTCCTGGAAACCTATTGTTCTTATCCTTTTTCTTATATCACTACCATTGGTAGTTGCTAAGTTTACAAATGTTCGTCAAATCTTTCACTCATCAGATGTGTACTGTAAATATGTGCAAACTGCTTGTCATGAATCAGGGTGACTAGGTACCCCCAGCCATGCCTAATTTGAAACATAACTTTTGCATTACTCTTGGCATGAGTGGAATGCTTTTCATTGCTTGAGGTAATAAGCCCAGCACAAAATGGCTGGCAAAATGCATTTTCGCACATGTGTATAACTCCTCACACCATTTGCATGCAAATATTACTTTGAAGGTAGGTGTGCATAATCTAGTTTACTTAGCTCTTGGTCCCTGCCTACACACAATATGGCCACCATTAATCAGTGTTTCTATGAGGTTTGCCAGAATTCACTCATTCATCTTACTTACTTCCTGTTTCTCCTGTGTGGTACTGTTTTCTTGAACATGGTATATTACATATATTTTCAAGTGAATCTTGATTTGAATAGCTGTAAAAGAAAATATTCCACTGCATTTTTTACTTGGGTGTTTAATGCTGCAGGCAATGGTTGAGTCAATACTGTAACATATCTGTTAGTTCATGGAATGATTGATTGAAAACATGAGCGATTGCGTCACCACTTAGCACCAAGATAATTACATCCATTGTATGAAAATGAAGAAAACCATGCTTACTATCACCACTACTACTAATGCTGCTACTACTACGAATATAAGAATGTTGTTACTGTACTTGTAACTGGAAACAGAAATTACCTTGGTACCTTAAGGTACCTTAAGGATACTTCTCAGCATTTTTCCCTTTGACCAAGTGCATGTACTGCATATGCACGTAGCCTGTATGTTTTTATGCTTTAATCTATATCCTCTTGTGACCCGGCAGAAAAAAGTTAAAGCATTTCATAAGCATTTAATTTCATGGCCCAATACAGGCATCTTGCATGATAAAAATGTTGCTGTGAAAATAATAAAAAATATGCAATTAAATATATTTTTATTATCTCTTTTTGTGTAGGTTTCGGCATAATATAATATTTTGATCTTGAAATTAAGATCAAAGAATCCTGTCCCCTATAGGGGACAAAAAGTAACTGCTTTGTTTTAGGAGGATATTGCTTGAACAAATACAGTAGCTAGTTTGAGAGAAAAAGTCACACATATTTCACTTCATAAATGTTTCTGTTTACAAAATCTCTACTAAAAATGAGTCAAGGTTAAAGTCATGTCGTGTTAAGTTTGCAGTAACAATGTTTGTTGAACATCCTGTGTATTTACAAATATAGACTGAATGTTCATGAATGGATTCTTAAAAAACCTTTAACTTCCTCTTTTAATACTGTCATAACAAACTTAATGCACAATACCATTTACATATTGTGCTTTAACTGCTTAAGCTACCAAAACTCAGATGACAAACATGACATAAAAATCAACTAAAATGACCATACATACAAATATACACAAGTAAATACAGTTGCTAACAATTTTTCTAACAGTGCGTTCTAAAATACATTTTACTGAAATTTATGAACTATCAAATATGAATGTCTGTCAGAGTGTGTATGTTGTTCATGGATATCCATAAAATGTGTTGCATATAAAAGGCAGATGCCCATACTCTTTCTTTGCCCCTACCTTCTCTCTCTCTCTCTCTCTCTCTCTTTCTCTCTCTCTCTCTCTCACCCTTGCTCTCTAAGGGAGTTAGCTGGAAGCTGTTAACACCCACACGCACATACACTTGAGCCCAACATCAGATTTACATTCAGAATGAAACGGTGAACTCGCTCACTCTCTCTCTCTCTCTCTCACTCTCTGTCTCTCTCACACACACACACACACATGCACACACATGCACATACACATACACACGCACACACACACACATGCATTTAGCTACATGCACATAGACACATGCGGAGACAGAGAGAGAACGAGAGAGAGATAGAGAGATAATTTATGCATCAAACCACATCAAATCGCAATAGCAGTAAAATATGTTTTATGGTACTTCTGCCCTTCAAAATGTGTTGTATGTGCTGTGTGTACATTTTCATACAATGAGTTTAAATGCTGCGCTGCAGGATGGCTGCATACTAGATTGCACATAATACACTTTATGTTGTATAAAAAACAAAAATACATAAAAAACTAGTCCTTCAGGCGTCATCCATATTATAAATCATTTTGAAGAGTGAATGTTTAAATTTAGATATGTTTATTTAGTATATTTTGAGTGTCTGTGTGTCTTCCATTCTGTCTTTCTGTTCTGTGTCTGTGACTCAAATGGATGGTACTTGGAATTGTTGCCATAGAAACCAAACAAAGAGCTGGAATTTTGATTAAAACGGTTGAGAGTGCGAAATGGAATGGTACCTACTGTATAAATAAAATGCTTTTGCATTGCGTAATTATTTGAGCTATTTTAATGATGCGTGGCAATTTCATTGATTTCATACAGTAGATACAAATGGTTAGTCTTAGAGCATGTGTCATATTTCCAACATTTTCTTGTCGTTAACACTACAGTGCATTATAAAATGTTGCCATCTTACATTGATTAATGGTTGATCCTTGGAGATGGAAGGTATTTTTTTAAATTATTACTATGAAAACTTGAACCAAGAAGCCTCTCCCACTGAAAGACATCCCTCCAATATTATATACTCTAAGTAGATATTGAATTTGATATTTTTTTATTTTATTTTTTGCTTTATGCTTGGGACGTGGACTTGATTTGTATATCAAGAATCAAAATATGTTTTTTAAAGTGTAATTTAAAGAAAAGAGTATAGGATTATAGAGAAGATATTTTTGCTAAAACCAGAACTCTTGGCTAGAGCAGAGGAAGTGGATGATGCTAGATTTTGTCATAAACATGTTTGATTGGGGGAAAAATGTACTAAGATGGGGCAGGAAGGACCAATTAGATGATAAGTGTTACAAAATTATGAGACAGTGAAGTTCTCACCATTGTACTTTTATTGCAATTTTCACTTTCATTTGTAATTTTTTAATTGAAAATATCCTGTCTTGACCTTTAATGGCACTGAACTGTCAGGTTACATTTTTTTATGAGGATTAGTTAATGCAAAATACATGTAAAAGCTGTGTGAATTAAATTTAAGTAATGCATTAATTAGTTATTTCATCCATGTCATATCATTAATATCAATATTTATTGTGCTACATTGTTATACACTTTGTAGTGGTTTTATTTCAAATGCCTTGTGTCTGTTTTACTCAATGCTTGGGCTCAGGTAATGAATGCTGTATTTTAAAGTAAACTACATGAAGTAACTTTTATAGTGTCTGTTCTAACCATTTATTAAGCTAGCCAATTAATGTCATACTTTAATTATTTAAAGCTTTTAATTACAATTTAATGTTTAAATTTTATAATTTATAATTATTTTAATAGTCTCAAATAAAAAGAGAGATAAATGATATATGATATTACTGTTACATTGATTTTAATGAGTTCAGAATATTAAGTGAATAAATGTACTATAGGCAAATTTTTCACAACAAATTCTCACTGAGTGAAATTTTACTTGTAAAATTTTACATCCAGACAAATCATGCCTTTTAAAAGGAAGCTCTGATAGCATTCAGCGTGACCAATATGCTGTAATAGCAAATCAGGAAGTGGGCACGGCACTGTATTCCAAATCAGTCCTGTCCTGTAAGTATACCTTAAAACAAGGCTGCCCAACCCTATTTCTGGTGATCTACTGTCCTCCAGGTTTTCACTCCAGCCCTAATGAAGCACAGAGCAGCTAGACATCTCATTGAGCTGCTAATTAGTAGAATCAGGTGTGCCAAATTAGGGTTGAAATGAAAACTTACACATACAACACTGCCTTAAAAACATTTATATAAAAAATAGTATTTATTAGGAAACAATTTTAGTTTAGACACAGATATCCTTTGAGTTGAGTGAGACAAAGGGTCCTGTTCAGTGGTCTTTTTGTAGTTCATCTTTACATCAGTTCATAATGAATATGTGCCTCTCTAAGTGTGTTTTCCTTTTGATTTATTTCCAATAAAATATCAGAGGGCAGGCTCTTCTTTCAAGGACAAAGTTAACGCTTTCTTTCTAAAATATAATTTAAAATCCTTTCCATCTGTGTTCAATGAATATCAGCTTGAGTTTCATATTTCACCAAATGCAACATGTTCCCCACTGGCACACGTTTTTGAAACCATAGCAATAAGGTTTTGTAAGGTATTAGTTAATAACAGCATTGTAGTAACATTTTACAGTGATTGCTTTTCCACCCCCAAAGTAGTCAAAACAACTTGATAGTGTTTTATGTTCCTGGTGGGTAAAAGAAAAAAAAAACTGTTGCTACTATCATTTTATTCAACACAACCTTATATAACCTTGCTGTAATATTGTAAAAAGTTTCAATTATATTTTGTGCTAAATGGGTTTGCCATTTCATTCACTTGCTTTCGGTGGATTTAAAAACAATGTATATGTACACGTATATGTTATTGTGTCCTTCATTAAGTTCTTCATTGCACCTATTGCTGTATGACCTGGACTGCATGTTGTATCTCATACTTAAAACACAAAATACTGTGCTCTGTGAATGTTGAAACAGCAAGTGACAGTTGGTAATTCTCCAGACCAATCAGAGTTTCACATGGTGAAAATTTCCAACTGGAGCACAGCTGATGCATGTACTTAAACAGATCAGAACAAAAAGTGGCAACCAGATAACTTTGCCCTATGGGGTCCTGCAGAAAGCCAAGGCCAAAGACTACTCAATATCTACATCAACTACATTGACTCTGTGTGAGGCTTGTACTCTAGATCTATACACTTGTGGCATTACATTACATTTATTTGGCAGACACATTTATCCAAAGCGACGTAAAATAAACACATACCGAAGGTCATTTGAACAACTACAAAACACAGGTCCAATAAGGAACAATACTCATTATGTGACAGTTATCCATAGCCATGAACACATTAAGTCCACTTCACACAGTAGGCATAGGCTAGGTCAGAAAGTTATGGTAAGTCAAACTAGGAGGTATGACGATGAGCTACAGCATCAAGATAACGATACAAGTTAAATATAAGTTCTGGATGGAGATACAATTGTAACATGAAAGTACAAGAGGAACAAGACAGGATACAAGTGATACGAGTCATCCTAGACTGGGAGGTGCCCTGCAGAGTATTGATAGTTTGTCCAGGTTCAGTCTGAAGAGATGCATCTTCAGGCCACGGCAGAAGATGGGCGATGACTGAGTGGTTCGTAGATGACTGTGGATGTCGTTCCACCACTGGGGAGCTAGGGTGGAGAAGCTTTGTGGTCGGGATGAGTGAGAACCATTCACCCAGATGGCATGGAGTGCAAGTCGCCCTGCTGTAGGTAGGGTTGAATCATGCCCTGTAGGTAAGTGGGGGCTGTCCTGTTGGATGGAGTGTAGGCCAGGATTAGGACTTTGAACCTGATTCTGTCAGCACCTGGTAGTCAGTGGAATGACCTGAGCAGGGGAGTGACATATGAGAACTTAAGAAGGTTGAAGACAAGGCGGGCAGCAGCGTTCTGCATCAGTTATAGTGGCTGTATGGCGGAGGCTGGCAGGCTTGCCAGGAGGGAGTTGTAGTAATCTAGACGTGAGATTACCATGACCTGGACGAGTAGCTGGGTGGAGTACATGGCCAGGTATGGTGGAAGGATGTTGTCCAACAGGAATCTGCAGGACCGTGATGTTGCTGTGATGTGCTCCTTGAAGCCCAACTGGTCAACCAGGAACACCCCCAGGCTCTTTGCAGATGAGAGGCACACTGTCCTGTGTAAAGGAAATGGCTGTGTTGTCTTGAGATAGTTACAGTGGTGATCTAGGTTTCTTATTATTGTGGTGCATTGCATTTCCTTTCATTTTGGTATTGAAGTAAAAACACTGGTCTATGTGTGCATTCCATTTTGATGTTGTGAATAATGTTGCATAGCCTTTTTCATATTTGGTCTCATTTCAGTTGGAGGGTTTCTAAGATTTGCAATGTCAGTTGGCCAACTATATAGTAGAAATTACTCTGTATAATTTCTTACAGTGATTAAATTGATTAATGATCCAATTAATGATCGAATAATTAATGAACAGTGGTTAAAATGAAGAAAATAGTAAGGCTTGCTTTGGAGTTTTTGGACATTATGACCACTATACTACAAATCATTTGTGTTTCAGTTAGTGGCTGACTTTTATTTTTGAATATTAGAAATGTCAGTATTTAAGACCTTGTGGCACAAGAATCCTCTGTGGATTTGGGGGGAGTGTTTAATTCTATTGAAGATATGGGGCATTGGTGGCTCAGTGGTAGAGCTCCCCACTGCCACGTCGACGGCCTGGGTCCGGCCAATGCCCCAAAAACCCAGCCACTGGGGATGCGCAAGCCAGTGCATTCCTAGTGCCGGTCCCAAGCCCAGATAAATGGGAGGGTTGTGTCAGGAAGGGCATCCGGAATAAAAACATATGCCAAATCAAATATGCAGATCTGATCCGCTGTGGCGACCCCTAACGGGAGAAGATTTAATTCTATTGAAGGCCAGATATGGAATCTAAAAGAGATTATAGATGCTTAGTTTTTTTTTTTTTTATACAGAAAATTGCTTTCCATGTCTTGTGGATCTACTCTGATTCTTTTTCTTTGCTTGCATGTATTACGTCTTGTCTAGTTATTGGACAGCACAAAGGCCCATTTTAGTGCCATACATGTAAAATCCTTCAGAGAATTGATAGATTTTCTTCCAGTTTGTGAAAGAAGTGACTGATCCTAGCTGAATTTGGGTAATAGAATGAAATTCAGTCAAAGGAGGCAGAGAAGTGGACTAAGGCATCTAGCCAAGAATTACAGGAAATGTGCTTTATACACTGTCAGATGTGCCATGGCTGGATAGTACTGCAATGTAACGTGCACAAAGCAAGTGGAAGGCATACTTTGTAGAATTTTTTGCTTTTCTGTGGTCCTCCTCAACCCTCCCCACTAACCACCATTTTTATATTTTACGTCCGTGTTTAAAACATTCTTTTTTAAAAACATTATATTTCTGTTTTTCGATAGATGTTGCGGAAAAGCAATTTCAAGGTTGACTCTGGTTTTTGAGCGAGCTCTGTTGGCTTGTCGCTTCACTTCGCTGTACTTGGGCTTATTCACCTTCGCCATTCCAGTAACTAGCTAGCTACAAACACTCTGCTGAAACCTGATTCCACCCACAGGCCCTGCAGCCACACCCACCCCTCCCCATAAAAGAGCGTAAAGCCCAGAAATGATCCAAACACATCTTAGAAGAAAACATACAGGCAGAGGACCACAGATTTGGCAAATGTATGCAGAGACAGATTGCCGGTGTATCAGAGATATGACTGAGCATGGTTATTTTATAATATTTTAAAGGTAAAAATCCAGCATTTCTACTACCCACGAGAAGATCACATCACCTGAAATCCATAAGCAAATACTTGCCATTTTGACCAAAAACTATCGCTAAAATCTGCTAAAAAATCTGAAAAAATCTGCTATCTGTGCTTGCGTGTGTGTGCATGTGTGTGCACAAACATGTATGTATGTGCACATGTGTGTGTGTGTGTGTGTGTGTGTGTTTGTGCAGGTTTGCATGCTTGTTTGTATATGTATGTAGCTGGAGCCTCATATGCCACGATGCTGGTGAAAAATGGTGTGTTACTTTACTACTTGACATGCACTGCTGTGCCTTTTTAGTAGTGTGATACGCCAGTCACAACAATAAAACTTATTTTCAATTGTACACTACTTGAGAGGCTACAAATCAGTTTAAAAAATGAGGATGGATGAAAAGAGACTGATTGTATCACATTGTGGAAAGAGGGAGGGAGGGAGGGAGGTAGGGACAGAAAGAGGTGTTATGAAGACGCTGAGGCAAAAATACATGAAATACATGGTGTGAGATGGTGAGGTTTGAGCACATAAAAAGGACTTGGAGAAGGTAGAAACGGAGGGATTGCATGAAAGGATAAATGTAGATTATAAAAGAAGAAAGGGAAAGCGCAGAAGGAGGGAGAGAAGGGGGATGAAGGGAGGAGGAGGATGAATATACCATTTGAATTATGTAAAAGAGGTGCGTGGGAGAAAAGGAAAGACATGGAGGTGGTTAGAAGGAAAGGGAGAGGGAATGTATTTGCAGCCATAAATAAAGAAAGAGTTAACATTGATCGTCTGGGAATGGGAAGCTGAAAGGCAGTCTGTGCATCTATCATCACACCGTCGAAGGCTTTTTTGTCGACTGTCCTGCTGTTAAAATCGCACTCCCGAAAACTGCTCATTGACTGACTGGCTTACACACTGACTGACTGACTCACTGAATAAGAGACTACTGACTCATGGACGGAAGTCAAGTAAGAGCACTGTTTGTTTATGCCGCAATCTCTACTGGCTGTTCTCCCCTAACTGTATGTAACACTGATTGCTAACATTTGCCTCACAGAATACCAAGGCGAACTGTCTCCCCAGACTGCCATTAATAAACACTCACCATTCATCTGCCCAGTAAGCCTGGCCTTCTACTGAGAAAGAAAAAATGACTATGCAGTGAAAATCAGGTCCTGTATTAAACCTACACGGCCATATTGGTTCCTATTTCACCCTTTCCTCTCCTTTCTCGCTCTCTTCCCTTCTCCCCTGCCTGTCTCTCTGTCTCTTGCCTCTAGAGCACGCTCGCGCCCGTCGAAAGAGCATAGCTACCGGGAAACAGCCAAGCATGGAGATCCCTCCCACAGCCCCCCCTCAACCCTTCCGACAATCCGTGAGTACCCCTCCTTCCCGGCCTCCTTCCCTCCCTCCCTCCCTGCATTCGCCTGTCTCCCATCAGACCTGCCACCAGTTTGCGAGCACCCCTCCCCTCCCTCGTTCCCTCCCCTTCTCTCTGTCCCCCTCTTTCTCTCCCTCCTTCGCTGCCTCTCTCACTCCCTCTACCTCCCACTTCTGCTCTCGGCCCTGCAGACAGGTGGTGGGCACCTCTCCCCTCCCTCGTTCGCTGCCTTTCTCTCCCTCCCTCTACCTCCCCCTGCCTCCCCCCTCCTCCTCCACTTCCTCCTCATCCCTCATTCACTGGGCTGATGACTGGAGGGTTGCAAGTTCAAATCCAGGGACAGGAATCTGTGTTGCACCTCTGCCCTCGATTGAGGTATGTGACCAAGATCTGGCGTGTTGAGAAAGCTTCCTGCAGAAATGTGATCGACAGTCTGTGGGTTGTGCTAAATGCCAAATGTGATGCAGGAAGAGAAAGACATTTCAGTGATATTTTGTTCTTTTTTGGAACACAAGGAAAGGAATCTGTGACATGGTGGATAGAGGTTAGAGAGTGAAGGTGTGAATTTGAGTTCCTAATGGGACACTGCAGATGTCCTGCAGTACAATGAAAGGTGCTTCACCAAAGGTGCTGCAGAAACAAGACAGGTTCCAGATTATATTTCAAGAATGAAATGATGTCCTGTTGGTTGTACTGAATCAGTTTACTTTTCAGTATACTGATATGAATAAATGAAACAACCAATAAAGAGAAAGTCAATGTATAATATGTGGGAACTTTGCGCTCCTACACAGTATAGTACATTTGATCTTCGGTCATTGATGGCAGCAATAAAGACTAGTGGCAGATACTATGTATTATTGTCTTGTTAACCCGTTACCTGTTCCTAATCCAGGTTTAGATTCAGTGAGGGACAGTGTACTTCGACCTATTTAAGGTTTAATCAGGATAATGTTAAATTCCATTAGTGTAAATAGTGACTGTCTATGTTCAGTAAGTGTTTCTATGTAAGAGATTCCATCAAAGAAAAATAGAATGCATTCAATTAATTATTTGGTGGTGCAAACCAGACTATTCATGAGCGCACAAATGTCTGATGAATCATAACAGTTATATAAATTATTTTAAAAATGCATATTATGCTTTATTGTATGTCCAGTGTATTTTGAGTCTGTTTTATCAAACATGGCTATATTTGGATATCAATAAATGTGCTATTACGGAATTAATTTATCATATGATTTTATGGTGCGTGATTTAGTAATCAGGCAATGGTGTTTGAGTGCATAGTATTGTGAAAGACTGTACTGAAACTGCAATATAATTCTTAAATCTCCTCCACTGAAGATTTAAGTTAGAATCTTATGTGACTCTTCTTCTTTATGGGATTATACTTCCCTCTACTGGTAATATGCCACTAGTGCAGGCTATGATTAAAAAGTGTGGGAACTATGGTTGAAATTTTATTTTTCTCTTATTTCATCTTCTCCCTAGTTTATATATTTCTTTCATATGTTATGTTATATTGTATTGTATCTTGTTTTCACTCACATTTTCTTTGTCTCTCACTCCAAACATACTTTGCCATTCTTTCAAATTAGTACATAATTTGTTTTATTTTGTTTTTCTTTGCCCTTTCCATCATTTTCTTTTCCACCGCTTTTGTATTTTCTCTCTTAAACCAATTTCTGCCCTTTGCTTATACTTCATATCTCACCTTTCAGTCTCTCATTGCTCTTCTCCCCCTACGTTCACTCTATGACTCTTAACCTTGCTGGTCTTTTTACTCCGCCGACCTGTTTGATGGCCCTTCCCCCCCTCTGACCTCTCCCTGCAGAGTTTCCTCAGTAGACGCTTGAAGGGCTCCATCAAGCGGGCCAAGAGCCAACCCAAACTGGACCGCACCAGCAGCTTCCGCCAAATGATCCTGCCTCGTTTTCGCAGCGCTGATCAGGACAGGTACTGGACCTTTTCAGTTCAGACTACGCGTGTTCCAGTCAGCTACAACTGTGTCCCAAAACCGGAATTTTCCCCTATCACTGTGTGTCTATGAGAAAGAATGGGTTTAGAGTATTAATATGTGTGATGTAGGATATTAATATGTATTTTGAGATCATATTTTCTAATTGGCCGATATGTCCCTAAGTGAACAGCGAGTGAATTAGTTTGTGTGTGGTAGTCTGTGCATGTAAACTGCAATATTGGTAAATGGTAAATGGACTGCATTTATATAGCGCTTTTATCCAAAGCGCTTTACAATTGATGCCTCTCATTCGCCAGAGCAGTTAGGGGTTAGGTGTCTTGCTCAAGGACACTTCGACATGCCCAGGGCGGGGTTTGAACCGGCAACCCTCCGACTGCCAGACAATCGGTCTTACCTCCTGAGCTATGTCGCCCCAATATTGAAACCTGCACTCAATTAGCATCTGTTTTAGTTTGCATTGTCTCCTTTCTTCAAGTGCAAATATCTCCTTGTCTCCCCACCATCTCTTGTTTGCACTGTTTTGCATTTGCGCCTGTAGTTATGGAGCAGTTTTAATATTGCAAGAACCCTGGTGTTGAGATGCCAGCAGACCTCACACGATGTCAGATTTGGGTCCTGCGTGACATCCTGTGACGTCACAGGTCATTCCTCTGTCAATGACACATCATCCTGGACCAAAGAAGAGAACATTCTGCAGCTTCACAGCTCTAGGCCAGCACCCCAATTTAATTTTTGCTCTGTGTGTGTTATAATTAGGCCATGGCTGGCATCAAGAAATAGGTGTTAGAGAACTGTGGAGTTTGCGGGATCAACTCCCAAGTAGGGCACTGCTGTTGTACCCTTGAGCAGGGTATTATCATGAAGTTGTTCATTAAATACCCAGCTGTCCAAACACAGATTATATGTACATTGTGAGGAAAGCTGCCCCAGAAAAGGATATCTGCCAAGTGAATAATTCCTTTCAAATTACCAAAAAAGGACTGCCAATTGCATTCTGTTTCATACTTACATCCAACATCACAGGCAGTAAAACTAAAAATACAGTCCAGTCCAATCATTGGACAATTTTGTATGTGGTTTTCTGTGGTTACTGAGAGTCACAGGTGCAGTAGAGAGGGACTCACTCTTACACTTGTACATTAGCCTTCATTTGCTTGAATTGGTTTTATCAGGCACTTCCATGCCAGATTTCCTGGCTTGCATGCAAATTTCTTGCCTGTTCAAAGTAAAACTGTGCATTGCCTTTCAGTATGCAGGCTTTTTGTCTGCTTTAGATCATATACACACAAGAGTGGCCTCTGTTCATGCTACAGGCACACTTCCCACTCATCAAGTATGCTGTAGAGACAGTGGGACACTTGTGGCTGGGTTTTGGTATTTATGTCCCACCCTCTGGTAGTATTTTCCTGGGGAGAATACAAGTTTCTATTGATACAAATACATTATATATTGCAAACAGCCTGGAAATATCAACTAATGCAGAAATAGTGACAAAATCAACTGTATTATGGACCATATTTCAATGTGACCAAAAGTCAGCAGTGTGCACAGACCAATAGCAGTTTCATTTAGATGCCTATGAAGAGCTGGTCTTAGCAATCATCATAGCTTATCTTTGCCTGGGTGTCTTGGTGACAAAGAAAAGGTGTCTCATTATAGTCACTCACTATAGATGAAGGGTTCAATTAGTTCCCGCCTCATTTTCCTTTTCTCATACAGTGCTGTGAAAAGTATTTGCCCCCTTCCTGTATTATTGCATATTTGTCACGCTAAATGGTTTCAGATCTTTAGACAAAATGTAATATTAGAACCTGCGTAAACACAAAACACATTTAAAAAATAATTATTTCATTTATTTAATTTCATTTTAATTTACACCCATCTGAAAAAGTAATTGCCCCCTTAGCTGCTCAATCAACCAATTAACCAAATTAAAATGTTAATTAGATTCAGCTGATTGAACACAGTCAAGCTTGATTGAAGCCAGCCCTGTTGAATCCAAACCTCACTCATATTGAACCTTACCATTAGTAAGTAAGTCACCACAAAGTTCCTACAAGCACACTATGCTATGATCAAAGGAAGTTCCTGAAGAGACGAAGAAAAAAAGTTGTTGAAATATGTCAGCCTGGAAAGGGTTACAAAGCTATTTATAAGACTCTGGGGCTCAACTTAACCTCAGTGACAGACATTATCTCCAAATGGAGAACACTTGGAGTTTTTGATAATCAGCAGGTACAGAAGGATAAGTTCTTTGGGGATACACTAAATGCGGTTCCTGGTGAACTATGGCATTTGCTTAAACAGTTCACACTAAGGAGTTATCTTGTCAGTAAAGTGATATTGTTTCCCGGTATTATGATGTATCATTTGTGATCATTATCGAAAAGTACATAAATTGTCAATGGATGTTATTGGCTTATTTAATCTTTCATCTTCAGATCGTTCTACCTTCTGTACTTGTTTATCTTCAGTCAGGCATTATGATGGACACAGTCTGTTAAAATTATTATGTTTTACTTTATATAAAATACCGCTCTATACATAGCTCAGGAGGTAAGAGCGGTTGTCTGGCAGTCGGAGGGTTGTCGGTTCGAGCCCCACCCTGGGTGTGTCGAAGTGTCCTTGAGCAAGACACCTAACCCCTAAATGCTCTGGTTAATGAGAGGCATCAATTATAAAGCGCTTTGGATAAAAGCGCTATATAAATGCAGTCCATTTACCATAATGACACTAACTACCTAAGTGCCATTTAGCAATGTAATAGAACAGATTATTTTTAACTTGATCAAAAACAGCTGAATGCAAAATTCTATTATTACGGAAACGGTGTTGTTTTGATGCACCATTTCCACAGATAGTTAGTGGTGTTAGAGGTGCAGTGGTGTGAACTCAAGGTGTAAACCCTTGCTAAATTTGCTGAACCTGGCCTGTCAAGAGTTGACAGTCAAAATTTACTAACTCAATCTTGTATGTCCGTGTGTGGATAAGGCTGAATTTTCATTATTAATTAATGCAGCAAACAATGCCCTGAAAGCCCTAGATGAAATCAGGGGTCAAGGATATTTGTAGTCATCAATGTACAAGGACTGCAGTTCTCTTAAGGGACTTCAAAGCAAAGGGCTTATTTCCCTTTTGAAGATGGTGAGGCTGGGGGGCAGGGCTCTGTTGTACTCTGGGGGTTGGACTTAGTTGCTACTGTCAGCATATAGTCTTTCCATCAGGGTTCATGCCACTGCACTGCTCGAGTTGGTTCACTGTTTAAAGGATTTGTGCTTGAAATACAGGAATGTAAAAACTTAACTTCTGAATGCTAATTGTTCTGGACCTTTCTTTGGTTTGCATGAACGGTGCAAGACTCATAATGCATTCATTTTTATTTTCACTCGGATTGCAACCAATGCGGCAGTCGTACCTTTGTCCACCTGTAGTGAAATAATCTGAACTGTAGGACTGAGATTGTGTTATGTGAAATCATTCTGATTACCAGAACAAAATCAATTTTACATGTGGAACAGTCTCTTTGCATGTGCTTTGCAGAGTTCACAAAAGCCTAGAAAGGTTTTTAAATTGACCTTATTTAAAGCTTGTGAGCCTGTGCTAATTTTACTGTGGCGCATTACAGTACTTTATTAGTATTTTACAGTACATTTCCTTTTTGCATCAATATGTTAATGCTTTAAACAAGCACAGCTATTTCATTCAGTCTTGAGAAGACTTAGAGAGCTAGAAACCTGCTGTGCATGCACTGACAGTCAGATGATAAGAGAAACATCTAGGCCACTGTAGGGAGATTCTATAGATATGGTGACTGTTTGGCTGAATTTTAGTATGTGATTGCAGCTGAATTCCGTATTTGAGTCTGACTCTAATGTTTGGAGCATGTCACGCTAGTCCTTGAGGGGAGGAGCTTACTCTGTGCCTTTCTTCATCCTAATCTTAAATGTCAGAGTGGGAGAGATTAAGACCTTTCATTTGACAACAGGACAGTGGCTCTTCCACTCCTTTCTATCCTCAGAAACACAGGACTCTGATGAGTGCTCTGTAGCTCATGCAGATTAAAGCTGGTTATTTAATTTCATTGTTTTTTCAGAAGGAATGTGATTATACATTTCAAACTGAGGACTTTTGATGGTAGCCTGCTCACCTTTCACCTTCACGCTGTATAGAATAGCCTCCTCTGCATGGTCTTCACCAGAACTCCTCGTGGTTGAAATTTCAGATACATGGAACAGACAGTGGATACATTCTTGGCTGAGAAGAGGGAATAGGGTTATGGTTAGAGGAGAGAGAAATACACTGCAGGTGGTTGCAAAAAGAGGACTAGGGAGACAGAAATCTAGAGATTTTCATGCTTAATCGAAATAAATTTTAATTCAGACGCGAACCTGCACACACAGTTCCTAAAGGAAACCTGTCTTTCATAAGTAACCAGAAATCAGTCATTAAAAATAAATTTAAATCAGTTGTTTCAAAGCAAAAAAGAACAATAGCCTTACACCAGCCATCCCTAGGGGCATGACCTGCTAAGCGGAGGATTCAGAGAACCCTGGAAAGGGAAGTCACCTGGCTGGTCATATAAGTGTCAAACCACATCAGCAAAACTTTTTTCAAAGTAAAAAATCGGAAAATATTTGTCTGGCCAAGTCATTCATCCAATCTGAATCCAGAGAAAACGTAAGGCATCTAGCCCCTGAAATAAGCAGAAGCTGAAGATGGCTGCAGGACAGGCCTGGCTGAGCATCACTAGGGAAGACCCTCAGCACTTTGTGACGTCTATGGGTCACAGACTTCAAGCAGTCATTACGTGCTAAGGATATGCGATGAAGTACTAAACATGGCTACATTCATTTACGTAACATTAATATGTTCCAAATATTATGGTGCCCTGCAATGTTAAAAAAATGTTTTAATTTTAATACATTTTGGTTTCTACATGGTAAAACCAAAATGTGCCCTTTTATTAAATAAAAACTTAAATAAAGAATCTGAACTTTATCCACATGTGAGTGGTTTGATTACAAATCTAAAATCATGGAGTATAGGGCCACATAGGGGAAAAAAAACGTCTTTGTCCCAAACATTATGGAGCTGACTGTGCACACACACACACACATAAATATACAGTATATAAATATGAACTGTTTGAATGGTTATATATAACATGAACTGTTCGTACATACGTGTGCAATACTCAATACTTTTCAGCTCATTTTTCTCTTTTATTGTTTCTCTCATTCTCTCTCCTCCTTTTCTAACCTTACAGTTTACATAACAACTTGATTTCCTCTGAGTCTTCCACCCTCTCTGCTTCTCTCTTTCACTCTATTGCTCTCCTCTCCTCTCCCTCTCTCTCTCTCCTTCTCTCTCTGTGTCTCTCTCCCTCCCCCACTCTCCTCCTTTTATTTCTCTCTTTCTGACTCATTCCTTTGGGTCTATTTTTAACTCCCCCCTTCTCTCCACATCTCTCTCTCCCTTGTCTGAATTGCATGCTCTGATGGCTATATTATAAGTGAATGTATGCAAAAGTACTGACACAGGAAGAACACTGCCGAGACGGACACATCAGAGACATCATAGTAGGGAATATCTGTCTTTCCTTCCTGTTCTCTTTCTGTGTTGTGTCTTATGTTGCCCACCTCCTCATCCCTTGTCTGTTGGTCAATAGTGTGGCAATGCAGTGAGCCAGAGCGTGCGCATGTTAGCTTCTCTTTAAATGCTGTGTTCCTGCATCACAGTGCACTGTCACTTTACATGTGTGTCAACCAACATCACTGTTGCTGCCCAGGGATGGCAAGTCTCATTGCTCAAGGGTTATTTTTATACAAGTCTTACAAAAAAGCAATATTAGTCAAGCAATTGGAATAAGTGCCACAAGCAATACCTTTATGCTAGCTTGTGCACATTAGCCTCCAGCAGTTAATGCTAAGGGTGCTCTGTGCTGCTTCTCTTGGAAGCTTTTACTTCCAAGCCTTTGAAGAAACAAAATAAGAAGGGTTCTATGGGTTATGATGCCAGGAAGTGAACCACCTTTCTGCCATTTACAATTGTATGTATAGAAAAGAGATTCAGAAATTTCCGTGGTATGTCAAAGGTCAGGACGGAGATGCAGCTCCATTCGGTCTCCTGTTCCCATTCTGTCTGTCTTTTATTATACTATTCAATGCCTGCCACATGATTAATTAAATTAAAAGCATTACATCTTTTTTCTTGCCATTTTTTTCTCTTGCAGTTTTAAATATTGATTGCTGTTAATTGAAATTGAATCACATTTTAACTAGAATAGAATTTTACTTGAAGATAATGATGGTTAGTGGCACCATTAAAATGGTTATTTAGTAAATACAAGAAACAATAATTTTTCATTCAAGTTAATATTTATTCATAAGACTGGCATACTGTAGCTCACAGTTCACCTCTTCAACTATTTTCTTTTGTAAGGATGTGAATTATGATGTAGATAATACTTCATTACAAATGAGTTAAGTCATTCCCTCTTGTTAAATATGCACTACTGTCACAAATCTTGCTTGGCTTGATGTGCTGTGCATAACGGAGAATTCAAACAAAAAGTTGCACATTGAAACAGGACATGCTGAGATAAATTTCACATTAAAAAATGCAGTACTAAAACAGTTCTCTCTCAATGTCTTGATAAAACATTCATTGCAGTGGAAAATGCTGTGGTGTATATCACTGCTCTGTCTCTGGTGAGCCACTCATATCCTGAGAGTAAATTAGAAATTTCACATTCTTCCTTTTTGCAGAAATGTGAGTAAATATGATGAATAATGTGTTCTGAATCTGAAAATTAGAATATGTTCATGATGATATATGTTCCAATGTGTAATACCTTTGGTCTAACCAAGCAATCAGTTTTATTTATGTTGTGACAGCTGAGAAATGAGAGCTCTGCTTGGAGTGAAAAGCCTGCGTGAAGTGTAAATGCTGGCGTGAGTGTTTGTTTTCAGGGCCCGATGCAATGTTGCAATGTTTCCATGAAGTCAGACAAGCCAGTTGCTGATTTTGTTTGTGGACTTTTGTCATTCGCTATGTATTTTCTTACAGCAAACCAGCCAAAATACAGTATTTTACACAAAGCAAATAAAATCAAACCTTGCTGGAGGAAATTAACTTAGAAAAACTGGAAATGGGCAACATGGAGCAGATGTTTTTTATTATTTGAATGAGTTAATGCAATAATACTCATCACCATTCATATGTATATTAATGTTGTGATCTTACTGTAAGTGATAGAATCCATGTGCACTATTGCTGAAATGCAAAACTAGCTTTTGTGCGTCCCCTAGTCAGGGTGCCTGAGCTAAAAAGCCCCTGATCTATGACGAAGACCCAAACAGCTCCCACAGTCTGAGGATTATATTTTCTCATGGCCCAAATTACTGTTGAATTTATCATTACCAAGCATGTGTTCTCAGAAGTGACCTGAAAACCCACCGTTGCAGGGCTATTTTGGTCTTGGATCAAAGACCACAGTCAGAGGTCAGCGTAGTCAATTAGTGAGTTTATACACACCCTGTAACACCCTCCGTCTGTGCAGTGCTTGTTGCTTGCTGGTTTCTGGCATATTAACCACACCCTCATCTTCGTGATTGGCCAGTGCCAGCATTATATTAGCCATCATAGCACACCCAGAGGTAGAGGAGCTCAGCAGATTGACCTTAACCCTGCTTGTCCTCTTCAATTACTGTGTTTGGTCAGTCTACTGTGAAATCACTCCACTCTCCTGCCTCTGTCTGTTTTCTAGGACTCGCCTGATGCAGAGCTTCAAGGAGTCCCACTCCCATGAGTCTTTGCTATCCCCGAGCAGTGCAGCGGAGGCCCTGGACCTCACACTGGATGAGGATGCCATCATTAAACCTGTCCACTCCAGCATCCTGGGGCAGGAGTACTGCTTCGAGGTGCATGTTTATGTCTATTCACGTGTACAGGATTCGTGTGAGTGCGTGAATGTGCTTGTGTGAGTGTGTAGTCCATCAGAGCAAGTAATAATGCAATAGTATAATCTTTGTGTCATCAGCGCTGATGACAGCTTTTTCTGTAATTTTCCATAACTTCATTTGCCTCCAGTTATCAGTGGGATGAAACTGACTGCACAAAGTAAACTCACCTCCCAAGTTGATTTGTCACCAAATGTGATAGATGCTCTGAATTATTTGAACATTTTTCTGATTTAGGGGCCACATTATTAGACTTGTCATCTTCCCAGGTGCTCGCGGCCATGGTTACTGATATCAGTGTGGTTAACCTCAGGTGACTACAGCTTCGGGGACCAAGTGCTTCGCCTGTCGCTCGGCTGCAGAGAGAGACAAGTGGATCGAGAATCTACAGAGAGCTGTCAAACCCAACAAGGTGAGAACAGAGAGGGAAAAGGGGAACCAGGTCAGGTCTTTCATTCAAATTTTGTATTTCTATATTTATATATCTGTCCACAAGCCCTCTCTCCTCTGCTGTGCTTACAATTAACACTCTTAGCGGTGGGCTTTAATCTCTGTGGGTGGTGGTAACATGTCTCCTAATCAAAGCAGTAATCTGAATTGGAAATGTAGACATGGGCAATGCTAGCGTGTGTTCTAACCGAGGCATTAATCTGAAGAGGAAATGCTAATGAATACACTTCCAATTAGCGAGATGTGATAAATGATATTTACCAACATGAGTCTGCACACCATCTTAGATAAACAGCCATATACAGTCAGATTCTCTGACACCCCTTATGCATCCCACCGATTGTGCATTGAATAAATTGAAAGTCACTCATTTTGAAGAACACAGTTTAGTAGGCGTTCTTCCTCAGCGATACAGTGTTTAAACCTATCACACGATTTGATGAGAACTGAGTCTGTCATTAAGCAATACTCAAATGAATATATCACTGGAGCTGTCTGACTCATCTACACTCTGTGGGAGTCGACCCTGCAGGCTCACTGGGGCTGGGGGAATTTTACATGAGGCTCTGTAAGGATTGTCCATAGCATAAATATCACAGGTTTTAGCATTTACATGTTTCATTAGTCATTGTGATTCTGGATGTACAGAACCAAGTATTTCTTATGGAGGGCTGGCTAATGATTTGAAACACAATGATTGACGTATCTTGTCAGCACACTCTTGAGGGATGACAGATTTTGAGATTGCTTCTGAACTCAGGGATTGATATTTGGTCAAAGAGCAGTAAGGTCCCATAAGCCTGGATTCAATCACCATTTGACCCACATATAATTACACTTATGCTACCAGAGGTACTCTTTACCATCACAACCCCCAGGTTAGCAATCACCAGAATTTGTTCAAAAAATTGTCTACACAAAAAAAAAAAAAACACTTTTATGTGCACACTTGTATATTCCTTTGCAGCTAGTCTGTCTAGTGCCTAATCACTGCTCTCACAACCAATTAAACTATGTGTTTTTACTTCTGTTCAAACATATGATTATTTACAGACATCCAGTACAGGCTAATCAATCTGTTCAACGTGTTCCTCCCGTAGATGCCACTTGTATCCCATACTGCCTTTTTATCTTTCAACTGTACATGTACTGCAATGCGCATTTGGCTTTCTTATTCACCTCATGCCTTTATCGGTCTGCTTTTCCACTGTCACCCTCTCCTTGGTCCATTCCAGGACAACAGCAGGAGGGTGGACAATGTCCTGAAGCTGTGGATCATCGAGGCGCGGGAGCTGCCGGCCAAGAAGCGCTACTACTGCGAGCTGTGCCTGGACGACATGCTGTACGCGCGCACCACCAGCAAGCCCCGCACCGACACCGTCTTCTGGGGCGAGCACTTCGAGTTCAACAACCTCCCCGCGGTCCGCAACCTGCGCCTGCACCTCTACAAGGAGACGGACAAGAAGAGGCGCAAGGTGAGGGAGCCGCACTAGCGCAGGGGCCTGCGTGGGTGCAGTTACTTCTCTTAACTGTTTGGTCGCATTGTAATGGCGTCACTCAGTCATTTTAACTGCTTCATTTCTGACCAAACCACCATATTTATTTCTTTTTCTGCTTTCAAAATAAGAGCCTTATGACTTTATTGAATCTATATTAAAGCTGCACAGTCCTTACTTACTTGCCTGAAACTCAACTGGAATCCCTGTGTGTTGAGTAATCTGACTTTAGAATACTGATGTAACTCACACGAACACGCACACAGCGCGCTCTCAGTGTCAGTCTCGGCCCGCAGGAGAAGAGCACTTACCTCGGCCTGGTCAGCATCCCCATCTCCAGCATCACTGGCCGGCAGTTTGTGGAGCAGTGGTACCCCGTCATCCAGCCCAGTGTCCTGGCCAAGGGAGGGGGCGTGGGGGGAGGCAAGATCATCAACGCCTCCCTGCGCCTCAAGGCCCGCTACCAGACCATGAGCATCCTTCCCATGGAGCTGTACAAGGAGTTCGCCGAGTACGTCACCAACAACTACCGCACCCTGTGCGCTGTGCTGGAGCCCCTGCTGAGCGTCAAGAGCAAAGAGGAGGTGGCCTGTGCGCTGGTGCACATTCTGCAGAGCACGGGGAAGGCTAAGGTACGCGCTGCTATGGCTGAGAGAGTGAGGAGAACTAACAGCTTTGTAGGTGCATTTATTGTGTACTATATGGCAAGGTGCAGTATGTTGTTCTTATTAGAAGAATGGGTATTGAAAACAAGCAACAGTGTAGTTTAGTGGTTCGAGAACTGGCTTTCTGACTAGAAGGTTGCAGGTTCAACTACGTGCTTGGATCCTTCACCTGGCTATCCTGAATTGTTCAGATAAATAGTTTCTATTGCTTTTTATTTAATGAAAACTCTACAAATAAATGCAGAGAAGGGAGTGTAAAATATGTAACAATGTTATGCAGGGAATGTACGTACTGCAACAGAATAAGAATACAATAAACATGCAACAGTTTGTCACAGCTGGAGATCCTAGAATGCTGTGGTTTGTAGGGAAGTTGCACAGGACCCACCCATGGAGGAAACACTTGCTGTCAGTTGTGGTTAATGCCTCTGCTGATGTCTCTCTCACTCTTTCAGGACTTCCTGTCAGACATGGCGATGTGTGAGGTAGACAGATTCATTGACCGAGAACATCTCATATTCAGAGAGAACACTCTGGCCACCAAAGCCATAGAAGAGTACCTCAAGTTGATTGGACACAAGTACCTCAAGGATGCCATTGGTGAGTTAGGGCATCCCATACTTCTTTTCCATGTCCCAGGATTTGCAATGGAACATGGTGCACTGTACCATGCAGGCCAAACAATCATTGCCAACACTGATAGGTTCTCTCATTGGGGATACTAAGAAGTGATTTTCTTTGAAAAACATCAATGCTATGGGCTACATGACCCATGTCATGATGGAGCCATATGTTATATATAATTATAAACAGAATGCCTGTGCATATTAGCCGTTTTGAGGGTAACGTGTGTACACTTGTGTATTAATGGAAAGTGTGTTTCATTCAGGTGAGTTCATCAGAGCCTTGTACGAATCAGAGGAGAACTGTGAGGTTGACCCTATGAGGACTCCACCTTCTGTCCTCCCCGACCATCAAGCCAATCTGCGCATGTGCTGCGAGCTGGCACTCTGCAAGATCGTCAACTCCCATTGGTCAGTACTTTGCCTACCTAGACACTGTGCTAAGCCAACGCTTATTTGACTAGCATTCATGAAACTTAATTTACCTCAGTATTTTGTCCATATTCATGTCAGCCATGCATAAAGCTCAGTGCAGTACATACAATAGCAACTCCCCCACCATCTCTCTCTTCACCATCCTTCCTCTCTCTCTCTTTCTCTCTCCTTGTCTTCCTCTCTCTTTCTCTGTTGTCCCTCTTCTCTCTCCTCTCTTCCCTGTCCAGCGTATTCCCACGGGAGCTGAAGGAGGTGTTCGCCTCCTGGAGAGTTCGCTGTGCGGAGAGAGGGAGAGAGGACATCGCGGACCGCCTCATCAGCAACTCCCTGTTCCTGCGCTTCCTCTGCCCGGCCGTCATGTCCCCCTCCCTGTTCAACCTGACCCAAGAGTACCCTGACGAGCAAACGTCCCGCACCCTCACGCTCATCGCCAAGGTGGTGCAGAACCTGGCCAACTTCTCCAAGTCAGTTACCTCATTCATTATGGCAGATGCATCCTTTCATTTTCTGCTTGCTTATCCCTGGAACATAATTAATGAGTTAGTTCTGCACGTACAGCACACACTCGATCAAACTGCTTGTCAATAAAGGTTTCAATACAATTATCTATGTCTATATTAGTAATGTTAATTATTCACTGGTGAGAAATAAAACCAATGATGTTGCTTGCTATGAGACAAGGATAAGCAAAATATGAATAATAGTTTTCTGAAAAAAATATATATGAATGATGTGTGCATGATTAAGATTTTAGTATGTCTGTGTTTTTATTTTGATGCCCAATTATGATGTGTCATTCTATCTCCCTGTTCTCTTCTTTCAGGTTTGGCAGTAAGGAGGAGTACATGTGGTTCATGAATGAGTTCCTGGAGATGGAGTGGGGCTCCATGCAGCAGTTTCTGTACGAGATCTCCAACCTGGACAGCATGACCAACGCGGGGGGCTTTGAGGGCTACATCGACCTGGGCCGGGAGCTGTCTATCCTGCACAGTCTGCTGTGGGAAGTCATGGCCCAGCTAAGTAAGGTACTGTACAGTACAGAAGGCATAGTTAATCAGTAAGGAACTATACAGTACAGAAGGCATAGTTCATCAGTAAGGTATTGTATGGTACAGAAAGCATAGTTTGTCATAAGGTACAGTACAGTAGGAATAGTATATCAGTAAGGTACTCTACAGTACAAAGGGCATTGTCCATCAGTGAGGCACTGTGCAGTACATAAGGAATAGTCCATCAGTAAGGTACTGTTTACTGCAGTGGGCATAGTTTATCAGTAAGGCACTCTGCTGTAGCAGAAAAAAAGGCTGACAGAATGCTGGGATATATAGCCAAAAGTGTTGAGTATAAATCCAAGGAAGTTATACTTATTTTATACAATACATTTGTTAGACCACACTTGGAGTATTGTGTCCAGACCGTACTACAAGAAAGACATAGAGGCTCTGGAAAAGGTTCACAGAAGAGCAACCAACTTGATTCCTGGTATGAAAGATAACAGCTATAAGGAAAGACTTAAGATGCTTAATCTCTTCAAGCTTAGTAAAAGGAGACTTAGGGGTGATTTGATTGAGGCTTTTAAATTCATGAAGGGGATCAACAAAGTGAACCACAAAAGATTCTTCAGATTGAGTTCTGTTAGTAGAATGAGGGGACATAAATTAAAATGGGCGAAAGGTAAATTCCGTGCAGACATTAGGGAGATTTTTTTGACACAGAGAGTGGTCAATGTGTAGAATAGCCTGCCGGGTCACGTAGTAGAGGCAGAAACTCTGGGGATTTTCAAGACTAGGCTTGATATGGTGTTAGATACCATCTAGTCTGTAGGTAATCAGAGCATTATGTACAATTTAGTCAGGAAAATGGCAAGCATTGTTGGGCTAAATGGCCTGTTCTCGCCATTATGTTATGTTATGTTTTTTATGTTATGTTATGTTATGTTACGAGGGCATAGTCCATGGCCAGACAGACTTGCATGCCGGTTCCAGAACACAAAAAACATTCCAAAACAGTATTTGGAATGGAAAAGTTTGCAATCATCAGTATAACAATTAAATAATTAAATAATTATTTTTATTGATTTTATGCATCACAACACACACACCTACGCACACACACACACACACACACACACACAATACAACATAAAAATAAGTTCTGTGATTAATCAGAATTCAGCATGCAGTCACAGCCCTGAATTAGCATTTCTGCAAAGCAGTGTAACATTAATGAATTGAATAAGATAGAGAGAGAGATTAAAAGGAAACTGCTGAATGTACATTTTAAAGCTGCCTTGACAGGGTCTTTTTCTTGATGCTGCTTTTATCCCAGAGTGGACCAATCTTTTTTTAAGAGGGTCAGCCAAAGTTTTGATTTAATCCTGGTCTAGATCTCACCTCAGTAAAACTGTTCACTTAATTTTCCCCAGTATCCAAGCTTTTAAAGTAAGGCAAACTTGAATCTGACATGAAGCTGTGCTTTATTCTTGAGAGAAGTGTTTCAAGTGCACAAGCAAGGCATGCAAGCTATTGGGAGGCATCAGTTCACATGAACCTTCTCCTGTGAAGATTTCCATAGCCTTCCTTTCAATTCTCAATGGTACCATGCTCTTAATTCGCAGTAATACGGTACGTCTTTCCCTCTCGAAAGGCATCTGAAATTGCTGAGAACAAACTTAACGATCCAAAAGTAACTTTCCTTCTTTGCTGTCATTCTTTTTCCAATCTCTCTCTCTCTATCTCTCTCTCCCTTGCGCCATCCCTCCCTCCTTCCCTCCCTCCTTCTCAGGATGCGATTATCAAACTGGGCCCCTTGCCACGCCTTTTGAATGACATCAGCATGGCCCTTCGGAACCCCCATTTGCAGAGGCAGCCGAGCCACCAGATGGACAGGCCACCCCCTGACAGACACACGGAAAGGTTGCTCTCCCGTCCCAGCTTCACCCGGGGCATGTCCTCGGACTACCAGAGCTTCATGATGAGGGACCTCAATAGGTAGTGATCTGTGTGAGCTGCAGTGCATATAGCTGTGGTGTGGCCTAGATTTGCACATGCTTACTTTCTATTCTCTCGCACAATCCTGTCTCCGATCTGTAGCTCAATAGACATGACTCGACTGCCTTCACCTACCTCCGGTCTCTCCAGTGGGGGGGTCATGCCCCCGCGGGCGGCTATGGGGAGCTTTGCAGATCGGGATCACCAGCATCGGGCCTCGAAAGACGTATTCTATGTGACCCGCCCCCCCTTGGCCCGATCCAGCCCGGCCTACTGTACAAGCAGCTCTGACATTACTGAGCCAGACCCAAAGGTACTTACCCTCAGAATCTGCCTAGGTGGGTCCATTACATTCAAGCTGTAAGATGAAACACAGTGATGTGATGTACTCTATACTGTAAGGCCTTCAGAATTCTTTCCTCATATGTGTGATACAAAGAAAATACATATCTTTTGGGAAATTTTGCATTTCCAAACAACTGAAACATAGAGTGCTGTAAAAAAGAAAAGAAAAGTATTTGCCCCTTCCTCATTTCCTCCATTATTACATATTTGTCACACCGAATGGTTTTAGCATCTTTCGACAGAATGTAATATTAGACAGAGGGAACCTGAGTAAACACAAAATACTTTTTTAAATTAGTACTTCATTTATTTAATGAAAAAAACTGTCAAACACCCATATCTCTCATGTGAAAAAGTATTTGCCCCCTTAAACTTAATAACTTTTTGCACCACCTTTTAGCAGCAATAACTACAACCAAGAGCTTTTGCATCGCTGTGGAGGAATTTTAGCCCACTCTTCTTTTCAGAACTGTTTTAATTCAGACAAATTGGTAGGTTTTCAAGAAGGAACTGCTCGTTTCAGGTCCTGCCACAGCGGTTCCAATCTGGACTTTGACTAGGCCACTCCAAAACTTTAATGTTTTTTTCTTTTCAGCCTTTCAGATGTGGGCTTGCTTTTGTGTTTTGGACAGTTGTCTTGCTGCATAACCCAATTACGCTTCAGCTCACTGAGAGATGACCGGACCTTCCTAAGAATTTTCCGGCATAGAGCAGAATTCATGGCTCCTTCAATAATGACAAGTTGTCCAGGTCCCGAGGAAGCAAAGCATGCCCACACCATCACACTACCACCAAAATGTTTGACTTTTGGTATGATATTCATACTGGGAAATGCTGTATTTGCTTTATGCCAGACATAATGGGACCTGTGTTGTTCAAAAGGTTCCACTTTTGACTCATCTGTCTATAGAACATTATCCCAAAATGCTTGGGGATCATACACATGCTTTTTTGCAAGTGTGAGATGGGCATTGATGTTTCTCTTGGTTAGCAGTTGTTTCTGCCTTGCTACTCTCCTATGAATCCCATTTTTGCCCAGTCACTTTCCAATTGTGGAGCCATGAACTCTGCAGTTCTTTGGATGTTCTTCCAGGACCTTTTTGTGATTTCCTGGTTGATTTTCACCACTGTCCCAAGTATTCTCCATTTGGAAAAACTCACTGTTGTTCAGTGGAGTCCCAGAGCCTTAGAAGTGGCTTTGTAAACCTTTCCAGACTGTTATATTTCAGCAACTTTTTCCCCATAACTTCTGGAATTTCCTTTGATCGTGGCATATTGTGCTTGTAAAAACTTTGTGGTGACTACGTCAGTCTGATAAGTAAGGTTCAATATGAGTGAGGTTTAGATTCAACAGGGCAGGCTACAGTCAAGCCTGGCTGTGTTCCATCAACCAAATCTAATTATCAATAGTTGATAAGGGGGAAACTATTTTTTAACATAGGCGATATTGGTGTTTGATAACTTTTTTCATTAAATGAAATAATAATTTAAAAAATCAGTTTTGTGTTTACTCAGTTTCCCTTTGTCTAATGTTAAACTTTAAAGATATGAAAACATTCAGTACAACAAATATGCAATAATAGATCAAATTAATACTGAAGCCTTATCATGTGCTATCCATGATAAGGTACGAACTGGTGTTGGACTTTCTAAATTTTGTCCTTTTCATACTTATGGATCACAATGCAAGAGAGGAATTGCCCAGAGAAACTTCTAAATAAAAGATCATTAGATAAAAACATAATAATAATTTGAAAGATAATTAGAAAAGGCCCTGTGGCTATTCCACGGGTCAGTTGGAGCAGTAGGTTCCTTCTGGGTTCTTCTCGGCCCTTGAAAATAGCCTTTCAATCATTTTAACCTCAAACCCGCTCCCCTCTCAGTGTTAACAAAAGTGTGTTTTTGATGGATATCCAGGACTCTAGAATGAACAGTGTCTCTAACCTACAGTCTGTGGGCGACATGCTCAACTCCTCCCAAGCCTCCATCTCCGGTCTGGGCAGCTATGGGGGGCTGGGGGGCCTCGGGAGCGGCCTCGGGGGGCCGCTGCGCGCAGGGGGGCGCCTGTCGGCCGGCTCGGGGGGATCCAGCATGTCCGGCGGCCTGCGGCTGAGCCAGATGGGGACCACCACGGACTCCCTGTCGCAGCAGCAGCAGGCGGCTGCCCTCCGCTACCCGCTGTCCTTCCAGAACCCCCTTTTCCACATGGCCTCCGACGGGCCCCAGCTGCACCACCAGCACAGCCGCGCCCAGCCGCCGCCGCCCCTCCTCCTGGCCCCCGAGCCGGAGGTCGTCCACTCCTCCTACGTCCCCGCCTTCGGCCACGGGGGCTTCTCCCGCAGCGAGGACCTCTCCACCCTGAGGCCCGGGGCCAACCTGGGCCAGCCCAGCATCATCCACTCGCACAGCTACAGCGATGACTACACCCGGCACAACCAGGCCGACTACAACCGCCGGCAGCTGTCCATCCACATGCAGGTACCCTGCGTGGCCAGTGAATCCAGCTTCTGCGCTTTGTTACCAGTTACAGGAAAAAGCTAGCTCACAACTTGGTTTTTGTCACTGGAAATTTTGTAAAAGGCTTGACGACTAACTAAGTTCCCTGATATCAATGGCCTGCTAATATAGATAGTTAGCTACTGAGACACAGAAAATTAGTCACAATCCTGATTCACCCAGCTTACAGTGAACTTGTGAATATTCAATTTGCCTATTCAGGAATTTCACTTAGGAAGAAGGAAATTTTGTTATTTTTCCATTTATACATTTTGAAATCGTAGGAATACATATTCTTATGGCTTAACAAACTCTGTAAAAGTGAAAAAAGTGATTGCACAGGGCATTTAATTTAGATTGACTCGCAGAAAGTGGTGAGAGCAAATGATCATGTGCTCAAGGAATTTACTAATTGATGATTGGAGAGACGCAAAACAATATTATGTTTTGGTAGCATTAGTGCATTCATATTATGATATAGAAGTCCCTATACGTAAGTGTACAAATTTATCAAAGAATTATATTCGTTGTTTATCATTAAACGGCATCATTCTTGTCACATTTTTCTTTATTTAAAAAGAAACTGTTTACTGAAGAGATTTTGCAACTTTTGGATGATTTTTGATGTTAGCCAAAGTCTGCTTATCTACCAAAAAATACAATACAGTTTAATCCAGATGATCTCTCTGCTGCCATTAATATTTTACTTGAGGATTTCATTAGAGTTTCCTATATATTGCTAACTGTTACTGTAATTTGAAAGAGGAATGTTATTGCCAATTCACTAGTACAATAGTTATTTCACAGCTCAGACAAGCTGTGTTGTGTTTTATGCCTAAGAATTTAGGGATGCATGCTAATCCAAAGTTGTGTTTGAAAACATGCAGCTATTGTGTATCTCTAGTGAATCTGTTAGAACAAAGGCAGTTCTTACATGTTGAACTACACACTCCAGAGTTGTGTAAGAGATGTGAGGCATTGGTTTAATATGGCGACCTTCCAATCACCTTCCTGTTGCCTCCGTCAGGATAATATCCAGCAGCAGCAGCATCTTGGCACCTCTCATTCCTCCTTGGCCACGCCTCCTTCCACCGTTCAGCCAGTTCGCCAGAGCTCTGTAGCTCCTCCTCCTCAGCGTGTCAAATCCCAGACCTCCCACCAGCTTTCGGTCAGTTCAGCTGCCACCCCAGCGCCCCCAGCTAAGGTGCGCCCACCCAGTGGAAACCTTCTACAATCCCCAGAGTCCGGCTTCGGGGTCCGACAGGCACCGCGGCAACAGCTGTCAGTCAAGGACAGCCCCGCCCCTGGTCTGCCACACCAGCAGAGTTCAGTCAGAGAGAGCCAGGCCCCCCAGGGACCACAGGGTGGAGTGACGCAGACCCAACAGCAATCACAGCAGCAGCAGCAGCAGCAACAGCCTCAGCAACAGCACTTACTGAAGCCCTCTATCAGCAAACAGGTGAATGAGAAGCACGTATGCACTAGGTACTTATAGCATAGCTTTGTTAAACAGCTAAATGATCTGTTCCATCATGGATGGCAGTACATTATAAAGGGCTGCAACCTAGGCTTGTAGCCTAAAGGTTGCCAGTTTGATTCCCACATGGGTCACTACTGTTGTAACCTTTAGCAAGGTACTTCACCAGAATTGCTTTATAAATTGATACTGTGCATGTAACGTTGTAATATCTCATATTTGTTATATACTTTATGAATATGAGACATTTTACTTAATAATTTTGCTTTACGTGTACATGAATAAAATTTTCTTTGTAAATACTTATTTGTGATTGTGCACAAATGCACAGTGAGGCAGAGGTACACTACATTTCTTTTAATATTTTCTCTATTTTATGGTCAGTCATTTGGCCTGTTACCAATTTTGACACCCTTTATGCAAATATTTGTTGTTGTTTGTTTGAATAAAGTGTGAATTAAACGATAAATGAATAATATTGAGTATAACAACTGTTATGTATATAATTCAAACAGAGGAACATATATTTATCGTAACTCCCCTGGTACCTTTGTCTAAATCTTTAGTGTTGAGCATTCTCAGACAGAAGGCTAACTGCAGCCAACTGTTGCTTCAAGTATGAGCTGTAAGCCAAGTGTATGTGAGATTAATATTTGGTTTAGCAGACCAAAATAGCAGTGCAGCCTATCCATATGTGACTTATAAGAACAATTCTTATGGGTAATCTTTTCATTATGAAATGCCATGTGCTGTTATATGTAGTCCAAAAATGAGCTTTTGTGTGATTTGGAAAATTAGTGCTACAGCAAGTGCTTCTGGGTGCAAAGAAATAAGAACATGGGTCATTGATGAGGCCGAAGTAGGTTAAAAGCAATTTTACAAGATTTAGCTGTAGTTTTTAGTAAGCATTGCCTTTCAACAAAAAAACAGTATGCCTAATTACCTCTAACTAATCTCTGGCACTGTCAAGCCTTCCAACATTTCCAATCACAATTTTTCAACTATAAAATTGCGGGGATTTTTTTGGTTCTGTGTTAAAGGGTTTGGTTATGATACATGATTTTTATATTTTCATTTGTATTCAATTCTCTCAGGGTTCTCAATCGCCTTCAACCCTAACCCCCAGTCCTGCTTCTGAGCGAACTGTAGCCTGGGTGTCCAACATGCCTCATCTCTCTGCTGACATTGAGAGCTCACGCATCGACCGGGAGGAATTCAAACTCAAAGAGTACTCCAAGAGCATGGATGAATCACGTCTAGACAGGGTCAGTCTGTGTATCCCCTCTTACCTGTGCGTCCCCTGACCCCTAACTGTCTGTCAACCTTTATATGTCATAGTGTGCCATTTTATACATACAGAGCACAATAATACCAAGTAATGTATATCCAGTAATGCAGTACAGTAATTGCAGACTAAATTTATAGAGTATAGAAGTATAATTTGATCCAAAAATGACTATATCACAGTTATTGGTTGGTAAATGTAATATATAATTGCTTGATTTATCACATTGTGGGGTCATGTTTAAGTCATCGCTGCAACACCATTGTGAGTTTTTTCCATTTGCTTTTGGACCTCTGTGGCTTTAGCATCTTTGTCCTCACTTTACAAATCCTTTTGCCCTTTTTTTATCCGGCTTATCCCCCCCCTCCACATCCGCGAGCATGACCCCCGACTCCCACCCACACCACAAAGCTCGGCTTTAATTGTTTAAAAAGTGCTCCTCAATGCTGATCGACATAGCATACTGTGAGGTCACAGCTAGAGATCTGGCATCTCCGAATGACCTGAGTCATGTCTCTTTCATCTTCTGCTTCCCAGTGCAGATGTCCAGAAAATGCAAGTCATGTCTATCAGTGGCGAACAGATGGTGTTAAAAAATGTGTTCATGAATAATTTAGACTGGAGCTGAGGAATGTGATCTTGAACAATAATGAGTCATTGGAAGCAAACAAACTTGAGAGACAGTTTGAGTGTAAAAACAGCTCTGCCCTTCACAGGCCCAGTTAAAATGAACTTGGCGACCTACACACTTCTTAGGCTGTTTTTATTCGTTTTATCCAAAGCACAGGCAAGCACGGTACCTTTACAATGTGTAGCTTCTTTGTTATAAATTGTATGGTTGCTATTTGGTATCGTGGATGCAGGCTTGAATCTACAGTCAGGCACCGATTTTGCACCCATGAATAAAGTTTTGAATCTGCTTCAGTAACCAGACAGAGTGAATGGAGTCACGCGTATACCACTATACCAGCAGCCATAATGCTTTACTCATGGCTGTCTGCTGGAGCTAAGCAGGTGTGTGTTTGGTTATTACCTGATGGAGGACCTCCTAGGACAGAGCTACAGAACTCTAGGTCCTGTGGACCATAGTATCTGCGAGCATTTGCTTCGACCATGCACTAAAACAAACCTGATTTCGCTAAACCACCTCCTTGGTTGAGGATGTAAGCTCATTAGTGAAATCAGGTGGTGTAGCGCGTGGTTGAAGTAAATACCTGCAGACACTGCAGCCCACAGGACCTGGAGTTCAGTAGCCCTGTCCTAGGAGAGCAAGATTGCTGCTTTAAGAGGTGCTGGTGAACCAGTAGGGGGCATCCTTTGCAGTGGACCAAACCGGACCAATGCCCCTGCACAGTGATGGGGGCACTGGGGTGTAGAAGGTGCTATCCAGCGGATGAGACATTAAACCAAAGTCCTGACTCTGTGGTCATTAAAGACCCCATGGGGGTATTGTCCTGGGCTAATTCCCTTGCAGCTCTACACACTTAGGGCTCTATTTTCAAACCATGGTCTTAAAATGAGGTGTGGTCAGGCGCATTGTTGGCGCGTTGCTATCTTGAGGCAGCGGAAATCAATTGCGTGATTGAGCAACAAAAACCTGGTCTTCAGTCAATGGCACAGTATTTTACTGTTATTTTAAGGGTGCATTATTAAGATAGTAATATTCGCCTACATAGGCGGGTGCACAATGCGCAATATGAAAAAAAAAAATACATGCATAATGGTTAGTCATAATATTGGTAATGTAATATTATATTATATATATTAACATAATATTCATAATATAACATTTGGTGGAATCCTGCTGTTGCCGTAGATGGTCTGCTCATTCGCTTTCACTTCGCACACGAGCAGATCTGTTTCCTCTGCAGGGAAGCATACTTTCCTATTACTTAGCAAATCCGCCATTATAATAGCAATCCGCCAAGGTGCAAGCACACCTGGCTTTTAAAGGGAATGAGAGATGACACTCTGATTGGTTTATTTTATGTTACGCCCAAAACACACCCATGATTAATTAAGAGACTAAGTACAACCCCTTTGAACCATGCACCTTACTTTGCACTCAGATTATCCGCCGTTAAACTAGCAAAAGTGGATTTGGACAGGCCCTAAATGCACTTGCGCCATGCACTTTAGAGCATGCGCTTAGATCATTAAAATAGAGCCCTTAGTCTCTGTCATTACTACAAAAGTGAGCAGAGTTCTCAGTTGATCAAACTGGTTAAATTAAAAATATATTTTTTAAAACGATTACAACTAATAAACTGATAAATAAAAAAACTGATTAATAAAAATGAATAAATTCACTGAAGACTTTATGAACTGCAGTAATTCACACATATGGCATTAGGTGGTGCCAGAATTCCAAACCTCCTTCTATGAGGATTTGTCAATCTATATAACATTTTTAGGTTAGAATTGCATTGCAATTCTATATAAAAGTAAATGAATGTTGCCAAAACAAAAACACTGTATGAGCACATGGTAATATATTTGCTTGTTTACCCATCTTTACCTCGCCTTCCCTCTTAGGTACGAGAATATGAGGAGGAGATCCACTCCTTGAAGGAGCGGCTCATAATGTCCCATCGAAAGCTGGAGGAGTACGAGAGGCGGCTCCTCACCCAGGAGCAGCAGACCAACAAAATCCTTCTGCAGTATCAGAACCGCCTGGAGGACAGCGAGAGGAGGCTGCGGCAGCAGCAGGCTGAGAAAGACACCCAAATTAAAGGAATAATCAGCAGGTAAATATAGGGGTGGAGGGTGGAGGACAGAAAGAGACAGAGAGATGTAGAGAGTGAAGAGCTCAAAAGGGTTTAGAGATGGGAGAGGCAACATGTTCATCAAAGACAGAGAAATCAAATATAGCTTTAGGATAATATCTACACACATCTCACTGTCAGATACATTCAGGCTCATTTGTGCAACAATACTGTGATTTTCTGGATGGGTATTATTGGTCAATTGATTCAATGAAAATAAACACATATTTATCAACCATAACAAGGACAGTGAAGTAGTTGCCAGAGCTGATCAGTGTGTTCTGCAGTTAAGATTGTTTTTGTCACGTCTGACAATGCTGTTATTTTGGCAATGTCGTATCTGGCAGTACAGTAATCATAGACTAAGTCAAAAACAAAAAATAAATTGAGTTAAATTCAGTAGTGATTCAGTAGGATGTGAATCTATACTTGTACCTGTGACTGTTACATCTCAGTGTACATGTGTCATGTGAGACGAGAAGAGCATTTTAAAGTCATTCTGAATTGTACAGTATGTAGGCTAGTTTCCAGGTTTGTGTTGGTAAGATAAGATAGAGTTAAATAAATTAATTCTGACATCTGCAGGCACTGTATGAATAACTATGTATGTTGCATATACCTACACGACAGCAGAATTTGTCTTGGGTAAATATAACACAGTAATAATGGGGGCATCTATCCAAACATAGACTCCTTTCTGATCCTTCATTATCTTGCCTTCTGTCTTTTCTTTTGCCTTTCATGTGTGTTCTGTAAGCAGGGGTGGTCTCCAATTCACATATAATGCACAAAGAATAGAGCATAGAGTGAAACATACAATGCTTATATTGCAGCATACAAAAAATCTAACGCAGTAGTGTCTAGCCACTAAACGCCCTCTGCCATAAAGGCTTTTTCCTTCCAAACCCACATAAAAGTATGGCTTTCTGTGCTGCGCTAATCATTGTCGTATGATCTATTATCCATTGTTCATAAGCATTACCAGTGAATTGTCTGGATGTGACCAATATGTGCATAATGTAGACCTAAGGTAATAGTTTTTAAACAACAAAGGTAAAACAACAAACAAATAGATATAAAAACTTACTATGTCATGGAAAGTGTATGGTGAGACATGCTTTTTTCCTGTAAGACAACACCAACATCACCATTCAGTGTCATTCAGTTACAGTAGGATTGATTTAATTCTTTTCAAATCAAAAGGTGATTGGTCAAAATCTTCATGTTTTTCACAGATTTTATATATTCTACACTCCCCATTCACTCTTATAGTTAAGCACATGACAGAGAACTTTTGGTTTTCTTTATGAAAAATTAAATGTATCTTCTTAATTATTGGACAACTCATTTTTTAACTTATGGTTTAGGAGTTAAGTCTATATTCATTGATGTCTTTTACGTTGGGTGATGAAACTGATTAACTGGTTGCTGTATGAGCATGTGCCGGTGTTCCCCTATTGCCATGTAATGTGGACATTACAGGATAGAAAGCGTATAGGGTTGCATCGTAAAGTACATGACCCTAGCCAGATCTGTTTTTCTGTGGCTTGAAATAAGTGACAAAAAGTATAGCTATTCCCATGGAAACACCTTATTATAGACTGATATCTTTATTCATATTCAGGATAACCTCTGAAGATGTTGACAATGTGAGCCCTAACCTGGAAAATGGAGAAAACTGAAAAAGCGGGCATGAAAAAAACAACGTGCAGAAATACCTGCTTCCCCACTCCTCTAATTCTTGTGAACTAGCACCACCTGTCCTTTACAACTCTCCTAAACTGGAGTCTCACTTGAGTGGAAGAGTTTTTGCTTGTGATTTTTTGCTGGTAGAAGAAGTGCTACAATGAGGGGATATTGAAGCAGGAGCATCACTGGATTAAATGCGTTGAAATCAGGGAGAATTCTTTTGAAGACTAGTGTGTGAACTGTTAAGTTACTGCAAAACTATCTGGATAAGGCTGCTAAATTTTTAAGTCATCATCGCATTTCTAAACACTTGGCAGTGCTTGGTGAAAAAGCACAATACAAAGAATGTACTGTAGCTAGCAAGCAGAGTGGAAACATTACTGAAGAACAAGTGAACAATAAATGGCATTGCTAATTACTCACATCCGGATGGATTACAGCAGTAAAACCTTTGAGCCTGGTATGAAGAATGAAAATGGAAACCAAAATAAGGACCCTAGAACATTTATTGGAAGATACCAAATAGAGTTTGCCTTTATAATAAGTTTGATAGTAGCATTGAAAGAAGGTTTGAATTAGATGCGATGTATTTTAAGAACATGTAATGTAACATACTCTGTGACTCTTGATTTCATTGAGATTCAGTGGAGTATCGAATTGGTTATGGTAACTAAGTTTCATTGTAGCATATACATTCAAAATATATTTGAAACAATAACCCCACAATTATGCCAATCACTGCTCTGCTATTTGAGCTAAACATTTGACCAAAGTGACTTTAAGATTCCTGGGGACATGTTTGTGGAAGGTATTTAGCAGGGCACGGTAGCAGTGATGTTTTCTCAGGTGGGATTTGTGTAGAATCCCAGCCCATACATGTTTCTCCGAATGACACAATCAGACATCAAATATTGATCAGACACAAATATTCTTTCACAAATTTTTCCTTAAAGATTGAATTTTAATTGTATTTATTAATGCACCAATAATTGATTGATATTATACTGCACAATCTAAATTAGTGATACACAAGTTATTATGTTGTCTGTTACTTGTAGCCTAATGGAACCTTCAGTACTGTATATGTCACAATCAAGTAGCGATGTGTAGATATATTGTATCATTAAAATGTTGAAAGAAAACAATATTTTCTAAAATAAATCTAGTTTATTGCAATATTATATGTATATTGTTTAAGGTATGCAATAATATGTGTGGAATTTATATAAAGGTAAGCAATCTATAATTGAGTGGGCAACCATTCCCATCTGTTTCAAAGATGGACATAGCAGTCACGAGTGCTCGGCCTGTCTAGTGTCAGGCAACTATATATGAGTAGCAATTGGGTCTTGGCCTAACTGATGTCCATATTGTAGTTACAATTAGTGTCAAGGAAGATTTATAGTTCTACAATTCTCAGGCTTTGTTGAACTTGGTTGTCTTCAAAAGCAAATCAATAGAGATCACATCATGTATAACGAGAGTGTGCTTTTTGTGCTTGATTAAGTCTATAGTGATGCTTGTGAAATTACTCTATCAAAACTCAAAGTCAAAAATGATACAAACAGAAGTATATTTGTGATATTTAGTATATATTAATAATGCTGAGATTAGTTAGATTGATTTGATAATATTTTTTTCTAGTTTTTTATTTAAAAGTTTTTTGTTTTGTTACTTTTTTGACAGTGGCAGAAGGCAATGTGCTGAAAAATATGTGACCCTGGATGTTTCAGGGGGGATTAAACCAAACTGCAGTAATTTCATTTTCCCTTGTGTCACATAGACTGAGGTTCACAGATTATAGACATATTCTCTTACAAAATGTTAGGTTGCATTGTTCAAATTTAACATTTTATTTATCATTTATTATGTTAGTCTTTCATTGTGGAAAATAGAAAAATAAGAGGATTGCCAAGGCTGTTTATAATGCATTGTTAACAGTGGTTGGCCAGTACTTTGCAATATAGGTTATAGCAAAGGTCTTGACATCTTCCAACCTGAGAGTTTCCATCATTCAAATATGATGCCTTGGAATCCTGCTTCCTTTCTGAATTGCACCAACCTCCCAACAGTTTTCCCTGCTATAACAGGTGTTTATAAATTCTCACTTTGCTGTGACTGCATGAAAATCACTCAAGCATAATCCTAGAATAGCCAATATGTTGGTTTTTGTTGCATTTGTCTGTTTCACTCATGTGACCATTTTGTCTTCCATAGGAGTCTTTAAATAATTTGCTAATACTGAATTGTCAGTAATTCATATTGTTAGTGCCTCAGTATCATTTTCTCTGTCTGTAAGTTTGTTTTAATTTGATATTTTCCTTCCTATTTTGTAAAAGAACGCTAAAATGTATTCATGGAATAAAGAGTCCAAACACCAGTGTTTGAAATCTTCACATGTTTGAAATCATTTCATTATTTACAGTATTAATGTTACAATTATATATGTATGTATATATATATATATATATATATATAGCGTGTTTTACTGTATATGGTTTATTCTGAGGAAATATTTTTGGTTCACATTCAGTTCACAATTCACAATAATGAGGGATTGTAAATCAATTCTGATTGTTGGGTATCCTTGCACATAAAATGCCCTTACGAGCACATGATTTTATGATTTCATTAATCGTATTCTACGCTTGAACGATCACACTTTTATTGAAATGTTTTCTGCCAACCTCCTTCCCTGAAGTTTTTTTTTCCCCCTTTCATTGTTAACCTGCATCATTCCGAGAGGTGGTTTGAAGGTGTGCACTGTTGCGCCAAGCAAAAGAGATTGGGAACCGTGTGCTTCCCTTGTTGACACAGCACACCTTCACGGGCAGAGAGAAGTACTGAGCACCACTGCTCCATTCAAATGAGTCTAACGGTAGCATGACAACTTTAAGCACTTTTTCTCTTTCGGGACATTACAAAATGTGTCAAGATATTACCACAGTGCCACAGAGAATGAAACCATTTAAGACGCGCAATCACTAGATGATTATATTCCGCAAATTATACTAGAACACACTCTCATTAAACCCTGTCAAAACTAGATTCAGTTTGTCCAAGCATTAAGTTGAGTGTAAGATAAAAGAATACTACAATCTAAGAAAATTCTAGCCCTCCAAATGAAACACTGGCCGCACAAGTATGACTGCTAATGTTTTCAAGTATAGATTCTGGTATGTTTGATCCTAGATTAGCCAAACTAAGTTATTTGCATGTGGCACTGGATAACAAACTCAGTAAGTTCTGCAAAGTTTAAATAAAGCACAGTGGCCGTGTTCCTTGAATATGATTGGTGCCTCTTTTCTTCATTGAGCCACCACTCCACCTTTTGAAATCCTCAAGTCATTAACACAAAAATGAAAGTATTAGTTTCATGCAGGAAATAGTAAGATATATAGTCACTTTCGAGAATGCTTTCCATAGTGTTACAAACTAGAAAACCGAGTAAGTGTGAGCTATAAAATACAGACAGAAAATAAGGGGCACATATTGCAACAATTACTGGTTTACAGCCCACCGCGTGAACTCCTCTAATCAGATTTCACTGCTCGTGCCATCAAAGTGTTTCAGTATGCATGTTCCAGTACCGCGTAAGACGTCATTCGGACAGTCATTCATCCAAGTTTTGTCAATTATATATCAGTTCAATGCATTTTTCACCCGGCACATGTAGATCTGGATGATGATGCAAGGATAGTAGTTTTATCTGTGCGTGCCATATCTGATAACGTTTGAGGACTAACGAGGGAAAACATGAATGAGAAATGAAATGAACACCATTGGGAAAATGTGATTTGTCTCCTGAATGGCTTCTGTTCTGTTTCCACTTCACAGACCTGTTTTACATTGTGCTACAAGGACATCAGCATGAAAAAATTCATATTATGAACAATTTTTATGGACAAAAATCAAGAAAAGCACCCAGGTCATTTTCATAGGTTCAAAGCACTCTTTATCATTCCAAAGGATTAATAATGCACAGATGATGTGGAAAAAGATGTTCGGATGTCTGTAAAATAACACGCCGTTTCTGTCGTGCTCGATGCACCAGGAATGTAATCTGCATGTGCTGCAATGGACTTGTCATATTAACTCTCTGTCCTTCTCTCTCCAACCCCGTCCCATCTCTCTCTCTCTCTCCCCCTCTCTCTCTTTCTCTCTCTCTCCTAGGCTTATGGCTGTTGAAGATGAGTTGAGGGGTGGGGCTGTTTCTGATCTCAAGCCCAGAATGTTCGCAGACCAGGTCTGTTTTCTGAGTCCGTATGTTTCTCTGACTGCATGGATAGATTTTTCCAACCATGTCTGTGTGTTGGTCTTTCCAGTTTGTTTGGAGTCTTCATTCACTTTCACTGTGTGTGTGTGTGTGTGTGAGTCTGTCCATCTGTCTGTGTCAGTCTGTTCAAAATGACCCTGCTGTTTGAATGAGTTTATTTTCCTTTCTGTTATTCAGTGTGTGCCATTTCTTCTGTCACTGCAGATACGGTTGTAACGTTACTCAGAGCTGTCTGTCTCAATTTATTCATCTCTGCGTCTGGTTGTCAATATGACTTAACTCCTGTATTTACGTGTACTTTAAGCGGCGATTCAATCCAACCCCAAAGTGATTTGCTTTCAGTAATTTAAGTAATTTCAGTAATTTAAAGTAGTGTTGCTTTTTGACATGATTTGCACAGTATTTAGATCATTAGTATTGACTTGATATATGGAAAAGTCTTGCTAGTGATATACAGAATTGTTGCACTTCCTTTAATTATTGAAAGCTAAGGCCAAACCAGTTTACGGTTGGATATATTTGCCTAATGTTTTCCATTTTCTTCCCCGTGCCCCCGCTTCTTCCTCCATCACTCAAATCAGATAACGTCACCTCCAATCATAAGTCACCTGTCAGAAACACATGCTTATTGTCTATGTCTGACTGTTTCAGTAACTGTTCTATCTCCACAGTTTAAGCTGTTTGGGTGCTTACTCTGCTTAGATCATTTCAGTGCCTTCAACATTGAAAGATTAGAATTTGTCACTCAGATACTTTGTGCAAATGGAATGGCTTTTTCCAGACCTTAGCCAAAACTGACATTAAAGAGGAAAACTAACATGAATGCATTGTCTGTCAGTCTTATAAAATGCTTAAACAATTGAACAGTTTAGATATTACATCAAAGTTCATTCTGCTGGACTGGCAAAGATGTGGAAAGGGGAAGACACTGGGACTATGTGTGAGCTGAAAAACCACTGGGTGGTACTGTTTCATTAATGAGCGGATATCTGCATGAGAGAGAGAGTGGGGAGAGGGAGCCAAAGCAAAGCTCAAAGCAGAAAGTAAGCTCCACAGTGGAGCAGAGAGTAATGCTAGGTCAGCTGACCAAGGACATCCAGGCCCTTTAGTGTTTGGGTTTGCTGAAAGGTGACAAATCTTATGGTCGCCATTTCAAGACGATGCTGACAGGTGTGTTTGGCTGTTTTTGTCTTTCCTTTATGGAAATTCATACTCACAGCTTGTTGGCATGCCTTGGAACCATTTCAAAAATGTGCATTTGTGAAGGAATATAGACTCACAAGATTTGTAAGGGAAAGAAATCAAGAGATTATTAACATGCCACAGATAACTTCAATGGTCATCATCTATTTTATAACCAGCCCGTCTATGCTGTTGCTATAGCATCTTTGTGTATAGAGGTCATTGCTGCGTCTCATTTTGTGGTGTGCTGTAGCATGTATGGGAGGGCTGTTTCCCTGCTCTCTGCCTGCTCTGTTTTCAGTTTGCACTTTGACTAGGTTTGGGGACCTGTGTATTAATTACATTATGTGTAATGTGCTGTGTGTGTGTGTGGATATGGATACTGTGACGTCTTTCCCAGGACCTGTCTGTATATATTAGAGAACTCTGAACCCTGAAAGGGTGAGCTGGGTGAAGACATGCTTTTCCATTTTTGAAGTTGAGCACAGAACAGCCTTTTTGTTTCAACAACTGTTTATCAACAATATCTACACTATTACGTGCCAGCCTTTTATATGTTTCTTCTGGCAATGCATTTCATCTGTTGTGTTTTTAGATTATCTGTGGTATCTTACTGGTGACTGAGTTTATGGTGACTGAGATTTAAATTTTTTGACCCCACAGTCACATGCTCTGTCTCTGGTTGGTAGGCAAAGCTGATTTGAGCCAAAACTTCACTTACTGGTGGTATGCTTGAAATTGGATGGCTGTCACGTTCACACAGGAATTAATGATACCTAGGAGCTGCGCAAGACTTACTTAATTTTCTAAAGCAGGATATGATATTACCATATTCACAAATTTAAAAAATGGTTGCTGGTTGATAATAGAAGGAAACAAACCTGATTAAGCCAAGCTATTATAATATACATGTGATATCAGAGCCCATTGGTACACTGGATGTGATAAATCATAATTTAATTTTCATGTAGCCTGTTGTGTCAGCATACAGACTACTGTCGATATTTAGTTGAAGTTTATTGCAGTAGTGATCACATTCTAATTAGTAGAATGAATGAGCAAATGAACAAATCCCCTGACTGTTCATATTGAACCTTAGTATAGCCACACATTTCTTTACTAAGCTGTTATAAAGGTCAACAGCTTCCTTTTATTCCTATTCTATGGAAAATAGTTGAATTCTCTCTTAAGATGTATAGTTTTAATAGTCATAAAGACAAAGCAGAGAGAATATCTGTAACTCCTTCTGAAACATTAAATTGTTTTCTGAGTAGATGGAAATCAGTACTTTACAGTATTCCCATGTGGGTTAATGACTTTTTAGAGACACTTATGTAAAGTTTGTATAATGTGATATAAACCTTAATTTACGGAATATTTTTGAATGTTGTTTTTTCATTAATTGCCTGTTTTTGATAGTCTAAGACTTAGTCCAAGTTTCACTATTATTTAACATTCATTATTTATTTATTTGAATCTTGCTCTAGTCTATGGCAACCAACCCTGTCTTCATTTCCAAGAAGTTATTAATATCTACAGTCTAAGTTACTGAAGCCATTGATGTCACGTAACTAGAAAAGGTACTAGAGAATGACCCAACGAGCTGACATGTATCTCAACTACACCATGGAATGTTTAAAATCAGGTTACAGAGAAAGTTTTTTCAGTTTTCATAATCCCACCTTGAGAACTGATGTGCACTAGAGAGTATACTAAATGCAGCAAGCTTACTTGAAGGGGACTGAAAAAGATATCGCTACATATTTAATTTGAGAACATTGTGCTATTTGGACAGTAGGCATGTAGGTAGACAAAACCTTTTGTGGCTGTTGTTTTATTTCCTTGGGTAGCTTTACCTTATAAATATCACTTTGATAATCTATTAATTAATACATTTGTAATTGAAGAGGCTGTGCCAGTTTGTTGCACATTACTAGGAATGGGGATACAGTGCAGACAAACCTAGTGTAAGTGATTTAGTTACAGAAGTAGGATAAAATGTATTAATAAGTAAATATGTGAGTGCTTGTTGTCTCTCAAAACATAAAAAGTACCCTTTGCATGTTTTTCATGACAACTTTATATTTGTTTATGTTCTTTTCCTCCATGTGGGTTATGTTTATCTGATTATCATATTTGAAGTTTTTTTCATTGTGTTGTGTGTACATTGTGTTGTTATGTGTACATGTTCATATTGCTTGTATCGTGTGTTGTTCTCTCTCTCTCTCTCACTGTGTGTGTGTGTGTGTGTGTGTGTGCGCGCGCGTGTAGGTGTGTGTGCGTGTCTGTGTCCTCACCTCATTAAATGTTTGTGTCTCTGTGTTTTGCATCTGTCTTTTGGTATATTTAGATTATTTTTGTTTGTAATTCTGTGTTAGTGAGCCTTTCAATGTTATAACTGAAGTTTTGTTCAGTTTCTATGTCTTAGTGCATGTTTCTTGCAACCACTCTCAATCTGTATCTCAATCTGTAATTCTCTTTCTCTGACAGTATGTGTGTGTTGAAAACCATGAATACTCACATGCCACATGAAGTGGCATGTCCTCTGTCATAACCTCTGTCATAACCCAAAATTTAAAATAGTTCAGAGTGATTGTGGATGTGGATTTATTCAGCCATAGTGTGTGCAAATGTGAATGACACATCACCAGCATGTAAATGTCCACCAGCTCACCACTATGCATCACATTCCATTTTATTTAAATTGGTCATCTTCAAGCATGGCAGCGTTGTGATTGGTTATTTTGGCCTAGCAGCATGAATACGATATTGCAGGTGCTTCCAGGAAGCATTTCTAATAGATAAGGTTCTTTCATGTGTGGATTCTTTTTCATAGTGTATGTATGTGTGTGTGGGTGCCAGTTATTCTTGGCTTTGGAAAATCCACAGCTTTCCCTTCCCCTCCGGTACTTTTGCACAGACACACCCTCCACCCCTCCCTACTTGCTCCCTGTCTCTCTCTCTCCTCTCTGTGTTGATGAGATACGGTGATTTCTCTTAGGGGAGGCGGCAGTCCATCCTAGTGCAACCCCGTCTTGCGCCTGTCCCACCCCGAGTACACAGGTAATATACAAATAAGTAAACACCTTGCTGTCACTCACAAGCTCAATATATACATGCTGCCGTGTTGTGACATGCACTGTATGCACATCTCTGTCTACGTAATGTGCTCCACGGATGCATATTTACACACGGACCAACCCAGGGCACAGACTGATCCATTTGACCACAGATAGCATGAAGGACTGACTTGTGCTGACAGCTGAAGCTTATTCATAGACTATATGTATATAGTCTATGAATATATGTATAACACTGTAAAGATAGACATTATATAATTTCGTAATACTGAAGTTGCAGCATTACAAGGCTATATAGTGCATTCCATGAAGGTTATGAAATCAGCAGGAATGTAATGTTCAGTAAATGTTAATGACCTGTACATTTTCCATAAGCCATGAAGAAAAGTTTTACCATTGACCCGTACTGAATGTTGAAATCAATATTCATACTGAAGCGGAAACTCACTTTGACCAATCCAAGGTTTCAAACTGCTTCGCCAACGTTAAAAGCACAACACTGACCGCAATACTGACCCATGTACAGTATTGCACAGACTCAGCAAAACAATAGTTACACACAAACAATGCTCAGATATTCATGCTGGCATATGCACACAAGCAGATATGGAGATTTCCCACAATGCGTTGCATTTCAAAACTAGGTACCAGGTAATATCCAGCCAGACATTGCCATTTTACCATTCAGTGGGTGATATTACAGACTAATGCCTTTAATTATTACACTTTTAACAAATGCTGCTAATTCAATGAATAGCTTGAGCAAATCTCTTTTATTCCATTTTGTTTCTTTTTCCAATGAATGCTAAACTATCTTTATTGAACAGGGGAGTTTATATAATCTGCATTTATTTCAGGCACACATGAACAGTATACCTGTACGTATTGATTCACTGGCACATATGTATTATGCATACTACATTTTTTTTTACAGACACTGACAGGTTACATGCACACAGACGGACAGAGGCTGTAGAAAGACAACTCAAAAGATATGACCAACTTTCTGACCAAAATAGATGCACAGACCTAACAAAATTGAATGCACAACCCTCGCACTACTGGATGTACAGTATGCACAAAGTACATGCACATTCACACAGAAAATCCCCGGTTATTGCTGTTATTAATGGAATGTTGTCAGTGTTAATAATTCAAGTGAACAAACCCCATTAATTTGCTTTTCTCTGTATGACTTGTGCTTCTTTGTCAGTTAAGCGGGTCATTATTCATGCTTCGCTTGCTGGTATAAGTGTAAATCAAACCAATATTTTGATTTTTTGGGAGCGAGTGTTGGTTTTTTATTTTTTCCCCAGAGAAAATTGAGATGTCTATACCTATTATGCTGGTAGTTTCTTATTGGTTTACCCGCTCGATTATATGGTCAGATTTTGGGGAAATCCTGTATAAATGTGAACTGCTCAGGAAAATTTCAGTTGAATGGGTTCTAGAATGTACATGCAGCCAACTGTTCGATGTTTCCAAATATGTAAATGTTTTAAACATGATTTATTGTAGCAAAAAATTCAACCGATACTTTTAACACACATTCTTAACTGCAATGCTTGACTGACACTGTTGCCTTACCATTATATAGAAATTTTATTACACACTGGAAAATAAAGCACACAAACACACATATATGCATGCACATGTGCAGATGTATACATACAGATATAAACACACCTTCATTCATCCAAACACAGACAAATATACACTGTAAAATGTTGAGTGCTAATTCAACTCAAACAGTGTTAGAGTAATTCAACTCTTTAACAGATAACATTTGGTCCCACTCTGGAATGTGGGACCAAATGTTATCTGTTAAGAGTTGAATTAACACTGTTGAATTAACCATGGACGTTTTACTGTTACACACACTGCATTTTTTCTCCAACATGTATATCTCAGCCTTGGTCCTATAAAACACGTAATCAAATAAAGGCCTCCTAATATCCATTTAGTTGAATTTAGATCACCAAACACAGATTATGAAGTTATGGGAAATCTCCGTATCGAACATGATATCCCCCTCAGAAGAGAACATTTATTATGTATGTATGTCTGTTTGCGTGTGATGCCTATTGTATGTAACAGTTGCAGTGTCATTGTTTCCTCATTGTGCCTTTGAGCCAAGTATTTGTTAATGTGTATGTGTGTCCCTGATCATGTCCAGTTGTGGGAGATAAGCAGTAGCATTATTCAATTCCCTTTCACTCAAAAGTGAAATTTGAATTCCTGGGTGGGAGCAATGAAAGTTGCCAAGAATAAAATGGGGTAGATGGGTGAAGTTCAATAGTATGTCTTTGTGTTTGTCTCACTGTCTTTGTCACTGACCATACTCACAATTCAGCCAGCGCTGTAGTATTACTACAGTCAATGTTTTGTTAGCGCTTTTGTGTGTAATGGCCTGACCTGTTCAACCCGCTCCCGTTTGTACATGTTCTTACAGTTTTACAGGATAATCTTGCACCCTCATTACTTGGGTATGGTGAAAGACTGTCAGTTCCAGGTTTAGTCTGGCAGGAGAAAAATCACTTGATCTACCAGCTAGTCTGTGTGTCACAAGTTTTGAAGAGAGTGTAAATGCAAGTCTCATGATTCATCTGCCTCTCAGTGAGGGAGTAATACATTGGTCTGTCAACCACTTAGACAGTGTGATAATCTGTCATTCAGTTAGAGTGTAGACTAATCTCTCAGCATGCTTGTCATTTGGTTTGGTATGCAGGTGAATTATTTCATGAGTCACTCATTCATAGAATAAGTCTTCTTGGTTGTAAACAGATCAACAGAATCAAAATTACTCCCTATCAGGAAACTACCACTCCAGACTGAGATTAACACATTAATGCTAATCAGTGTGATATAGTATCATTAGAACGGTGAACCATTTTGGTGGTTGATTTTGGTATATTGCTGTGCTCTAGGTTGTGCCAAACCATGATCAAGTACTGACAGTGACACTTCTACAGTAAACTTTAATGCCCATATGCCTACTGGTACAGTAGCATTGTAAAGAATGGGGGTGTGCATCTCAAGGTAATGTGTAAGTGCTGAAACTCATGTTTTACAAGGTTCTGAGTGAGAAGAGAAAAAGTCCGCTGATCCAGTTCTACTGTAACCATCATTATAAGTACATCAGAAAAAAAGAATGAACACTTGCTCTAGACAATGGCATTATATACCCACAGCACAACTCCCACTGAAATATTTGAGTGAATGTTAACAGTGCTGACCTTTCTTAACAGAACACACTTGAACATATTCTCTCCTATCTTTCCTTCCCTCCAGTACTTTGTTCAAACAGAAAGGGGTCATTTTATGGGTTATCAGTGACTTGAAAATGGCTTTGAATGTCCAAACAGTTAACTATGTATATATCTATACATATTTACAAACACATACACACAAGCCTGACTGGTCAAACAGCATTGGAAACAGGGAGTAGCATGTACAATTATACCTTAACAATATCATCTGTATTATCACCGACAGAAAAGCTGCCCTCTTTATATCCACCATGGTTCATTTTCCCACATCATATGCTTTAGTGACAGCAGTGACTCTTTTGATAGTGACTTGTTTTGGTCTTGTACTCACCGTTTCATGTCTGTGATAATGCAGAGCTTGTTACTGATTAGCAGTAGTTGGCCATGCTACTTCCAGTTTCCTGCTGGTTGAGTTGACCAGTCATTCTATAACTCTCAGGTTTGTATCTCTGAGATATAAATATATATACACTATCTATTAAGATTTTCTGAATAGTGACTGTTTAGTAGCAATTTAATAGACATTTAATGCCATATTTCAATCTACACAGTACTGCACTGAATTAACCAAATGTTTTCTTTCCCACTGCTCTGATACAGACTTCATTGAATTGGACTGGACATGACGGCTTGTACAATGAACTTGCTTAGTTAATAACTGAAATCACAATCGTATTGCCAATGATGTTACCCTACGCCATATGTAGGTAAGAATAGCTGACAAGACCAAATAAAAGCTTTGTCTCATCCACTAATCACAAATTATAACTTGGTTCTTCATGGAAGATTTTATTTTGAGCAGAGGAAAGAAGACGTTGAGTGAAAGGAATGTTGCTGCTGAGCAGGCCTCTAAATTTCTGATCAGTGGGTTGGACATAGTTTTGATTTGGTTTGAAGATAAGTCTTATAGAAACATTTATAGTTACAATATAGTGTTAACATTATAATAATATATGTATATTTGTTTCAGGGTAAATTTCTATACAAGTCTTCACACCTGTGTCAATACTATTATGATATAGTATTATTCTGAAATATTCAAATATTCTAATTCGTCATTTGAAACAATGTTACCTCATTTAGTGAAAAGTTTTCATTTAGTCATGCTTTTGAATGAGTTAATTTAATTCTAAAAAGAAAGTCTGAGGTGTATTTATGTGCATGAGACAAAATACAGAAATGCTCCTTTGGAACATGTGAATAGATCTCAAAGCATGGTTCTGTACAATGAATTTTCTGTTATCCCAATAAAAACCCACTTAAAATAGGTTAAAGGATTATACTCATATTAAAGGTTACCCTCATATTAGCAGGGATTATCCCATTGCTGTTAATATAATTATTTTGTGAAATCTTTTTTTTTTTCCAACAAACTGACAGTTTAATGAAAGATGCTGTAATGAATGCCATTGACCAAGCCTTTGTTTGAAACTATGCATTGCTGGACTGTTTTGACTTGTTTTGACATCCATCCATGCTGACATACTAGTAGTCCATCATGTGCTCTACAGCATCTTGAGAAGAATACAGAATACACTGACCTGTTTGTCAGCCCCAGATTTTTAATCCCGCCCATCCCTTTCTTTTTCTCTGTCCCCCTTTCCCTCTTTTATTCTTTCCATCCATTGGTTGTACTTCACTATACTTTGGAACTCATGTTTCTCTCTTTCTTTCCTGCCATTTCTTAATTTTCCTTTCCTTTTGCACAATCTACTTCTCTCTTTCTTCTACATTCCCCAACCCATTACCACTTTCTCTATATCCATCATCCCACCTCCACTTCATTCCTTCCAATCAACTCTCTAAATGTCCCTTTAATTACCTTACAACCTTAAACTCCAATCACCACTCAACTTTACACTCCAAACACTGATTAACCTTTCCCTCCAATCACCTCTCACCTTACCCTCCAATTACTTCTAACCTTCACCCTTCAATTACCACCTGACCTTACCTTACAATGACCTCTCTATCTTTCCCTCAAATCATTTATCAACTTCACTTTTAATTTTCTCTGAACCTCACCTATCACTTACTTTTCTACCTCACTGTCCACCTCAACCTCCTACCACCATCCTCCTCTCATTCTTACCCTCCACTTACCTCCCTGTCCCCCACATTCTTCCATGTGAAACTCATTCATTCTATTTACACTTTTTTCCTCCTCTGCCTTCCCTCTTTTACCCCATTACTGCTCTTTAACTTTTGTCTTTGTCTCTTCTATACTCTCTATTTCTTGAACTGCTCTCTTCACCCCTACTCCCATACTCTCACTCCATCTTTCTTTCTCTCACCTCACTCTCTTTTGCCTCCTCTGGCTCTCTTTCCCGCCTTTCTCATGCCCTTTGGATTTCCCCACACCCCCTCTACCCTGCCCCCTCCCTCTCTGTCTCTGTCTTGCTAGGAGGAGCAGTTTTCCTCCCTGGGTTCTTCAGACCCCGGTGTGAATGCGGGAGGAGGAGAAATGACCATCCTTCCTGGCTCTGGAGTCTCTTCCTCGGGCGTCTCCTCCGCCAGCTCCCCCTGGAATGGAGTCCTCCCCTCACCCTTAACTCCTCCTCCTCTCCCCCTCCTCATCTGAACCTCAACCAGAATGGAGAGCTTGGCGGCAACCAAACGTCCTCCCCAGTGACAGCCGCCATAGCCCCTGGGACCACGGCAACAACAAGATCAGGAGGGGGAGCAGGTCAATAACAGACCCAATCAAATCAGAGAGAGAAGAAAATAATATCAAGGGTTCCCTTATCTTCATGCATTTCTTCCTCTTATTTATGGAGGCAGAAAAACATGGCATTCTTTCCCCTCTTTTTGTGCCAAAGACAGAGAGAGGGGGGACCCAGGGGGTGCGCACACTGTAAACACTACATACTCACACAAAAAAGGGCTATCCAATTGACCTGATCTTACCAGTTTGTGTTTTTTCATGGTCAAAATGGGCTTTGGTCAGTATCTGTGTTGCAGGACAGGATAAAGGTCCCTTCTTTAAAGCTCTTTGGATATCATGGGGTCTTCTTATATGCTAACTGAGATATCTAGGTCCAAGTAGTATGGACCTGCCAAATAAGCAATATGGGCTAATGGTTCTCCATTATTTAAAAAAAAATATTTTTCTTCTATACATTTTGTGTTATTAAGTGGGGTTTATTGTCAGGACATTGACTTGTTAAATACTATTTATCATGAGTTAATACATCTTTCACTGGCAGCAGAAAATCTGGTATGAACCAGTGCAATGAATGGTTGTACTTAAGCCCCCCCAATTCATTCATGGTCATTTTGCATGTGTTATCCCATGATTCCTTGAGTAAAGAAGCAGGGCTCATTCCTGTCCTGAAAATGCCAGCTCTCAGATTCCATTGTTTGAGACATAGTCATGTGGTCTGGCTTTCTCAGTGCCTTTTAGTATCTTCTAACAGGGTTTTCAAATAAAAAGCAGTGATGTTACCATCAAGAGTCACAGTTTATCATGGTTTAACAACACAGGGTAAATAGACTTTCAAGAGGCTATTCTGTGAATGCAAAGCAGCCTTGAGTGGAGAGTGATATTTAAAAGAGTGGAGTTTAGTGTCTGTGGGAAGGAGGATATAGCGTGATTTTATGTATTTGCCTGAAACACCTTCAGAGAACACTGATGTTCTCAAATGGTACTTGAGGACTGGACTTCACTTAACTGGACTGGACTTGTGCAAAGTTTTCTCTTCTCAATCTCAGAACCAATATGTGATGAACCGGTGCTACATAAACATACAGTGCCATTTCCAACATAAAACTGTCTCATAGTACTGCCTCTCTCATATATTTCTTCCTGTCTAGCTGTTTTTTTTCCACACTATCCTTCATGCAATATAGGTTATTATTTCAGTGTTTGAATGTAATCTCATTGTCTCTGTGTTTGTCTCTTTGTGTTGTGTATGTGTGTGGTAAGATGAGGAATGGGGGATTCTGGGGTGTGTTCAGTGATTGTGTGTGTTGAACTTTGTCAAGTCTTAACTGTGCTTCTACCAAAACAAGTTTAAGGATATAAAAACATAAAGAATAATCATGAGGTAAGGTGGGGTAAAATGTCCAATTATAGATGCTGTGGCTTTTTGAGTAATACAAAGGGAACCCCACTTTAACCGAAATGCCTATCTACAGGGATATAGCAAAGTCAGTCTTCACTTGCAGGAACATCCACCCAGGATCAATGTTCAAGCAGCAGAGAAATTATTGAGTCATAGGCCTGATCATATCCAGTGCTCACTTAAACTTTTTTACATGGCAAACAATGGTACAATTCTTTAAGATATGTAAAATAGGAATATGTAATATTTACTCATTGAAACCTGAATCAGAGATTTTTGGTACTACAGCAGAAGCCTTTAGAATTTAGTGTTAATATTCAAATAGTAGTTATTCCAAGACAGGACAGAGGAACTTGTGGTTGATCAGTCATCTTTGACAGTGAGTTATTGTCAATCACTATGGTAAAGAAAGTTCAGGCTTGTATTTTACCAAAGAATATGAGCTTTCCAAGACAAGTGTCTTGATTAGTACCTTTTTTACTTGCACAAAGTCTAGTCAAGTCCTGCAAACAGGAATGCATCTTTTAATTAATGAGAATATGTTTGGGGTGTGCTGTATTTCCAGCCAGTAGTACCCTGTAATATTATCTGGCCTAACTGGAAACTTGACTTATATATGGTTTGGAATTCCTCCAAGGAAAACAAGGTGGCTTTTGAACAAGGTGTTGGTGGGCTTGAAGGTGGCACCACCCCCAATGACTAATTCAACCCAACGCAATGACAGACACCCAAATGCCAATGTTTGGGACCCTGTACTCTAGCATTATGCTGTAGCCTTATGCTGTATCTTTCAGCTGATGGATTAGACTAGATTTGATTTGGTTTTTGTGGAGGTCCTTTGGCACACTTGTCTGAGTGGTGGCCCTCACGGCCCTGCTAAATTCCAAACCTGTCCTTCTCAGGCCACCGCTCCTCAGCTGATGTGACAGAGACATACTAGTGGTGCATAATGTGAATTCAAAGCTGACAGAAGGTGCTGTACTTAAGGACTTATTACTTCTTCAAGGTCTAAATTATTTGTCCACGCTGCCTTTGTCAAAGCTTGTCTTTCAGTGTTGTTTTTTGTTGTCGTTATCCTTCTGTCACAATCTTATTTGTGTGCAGTACATTACAGTCTGTGTTTGGAGATGGGTCTGAATTCCTACTTAACCTGTGGCATTTTCCCATAAACCATATGCAAACTGACATGCTCATTTGTCAGAGTACTCCGTACAAATTGTGTAGGCCTTTTGAAGTGATTTTGAATTGGATCAGTTTTGATTAGCCTGTCCTGCTCTTGGGTATGGGAGCTATGCCACCCCCAGCTGGAGCCAAATGCCAGTCATTATTTGCTTATAAATCCATAGCCATAGATGTTTATTTCAGGCAAGACATGTGTCTTCACCAATGTTTTGCAGATCCATGTTGTGATGTGACACAAACACACACACACGCACACACACACACACACAAACTGCATTAATGACTAAATTGCAAGTTACATCGTATAAACAGATTCACACCAGTCTGACAATTACGAATAAATGTTCCACAAGAAAATGTGGCATTTGGTTAATAAGTTAATAATCTCTGAAATAACATTTGAGCAAGAAAGTCAGGCTCATGTGCAGTGATTTATGTCCGATCACATGGAGAACTGTGTATGTCCGCATAGAAACTGCAATGTCAGGACTGATCACTTGAGTAAAAAACTACAGAATAGTGCCTACAAAGAAAAAGGTTTTCAAATGCAGAAAGATTTTGACATTAGTTGGACATTTTGGCACACATGCACATTACAGTGCATGTAACAATGCTCCTGTGTTAATGTGCCCAAAAGAAAATATAGTGAGAAATACAGTAAGGAAGCACATAAGAACATATGAGATGCTGCAGAAAAACATTTTCATCTGCCATGCTGCCAAATATATACAACTTGCCCAATTTAAAGACTGGGATTCAATAAGCATTTATTATCAATTTTGACAATTACATTCAACAATCACTAACACTAACTTGTGTTTACTTGTAAGTTAAGGACAAATATTCATTGAATACATGCCAAAAAGTGTCTGCTTGAATATCATTCACTCTGAATGGCAAAGATATATATAAAAAAGGAAGGAATAGCAATTTGAAATAAAAGTATAGTTATATTTTATCCTGACCATAACCTTAAACCTGAGTGGAACCTTATACCCATAAAACCAGTCATGTTCATAAAGTGACTTAATATTCAGGTTAAAACATAATGTGTAACTTAAAGATTTAACTTATCTGTAACAATGTGAAACAAACTGTAACAGTGTGTTTACAAATAGCATACCTCAAAGTGACATTAAGTGACAATACACTATATCTTCATTACAAATGAATGTACACTGGGTTGCTGTTACATGTACTTGATCTTTTCTTGGACTAGACCTTTACATAGTGTAGTTTACCTTATAGGTTCTAATTAAGGGTATCCCAAGTGATGTTTCAGTGTGGTTTCCACAGAAAGAAAACAGTAATTATTCTGGTTGCCCTATAGTAACAATGTCTGAAATCAGTCAACATTTGTTCTAAAACTTTCACCTTTGTATACAGTGAAATGTTATTGATTTTTCTAGTAAGATCATTTTGGTGAACTTGTGAAACATTATTCACAAAGAGGAAACTTAAGACAAATGTTGACAGGATCCTGCATTGCAAATTTATGCTTTTTATTTTTTTTATTCAGTGATGGGTTCAATGCCCATGGCAGGTAGATTGAATATTTCATGAAATATTTTGTAGAAAAAACTTATGGTGCAGTTATGTTGATATCCACAGGAGGAGCCATATCAGGTTCTTGTCTGAATATGTTAAAACAGGCTTGTACCTTGGCACTTTGCTCTACTTTGTTTGAATATGGATTATGTTTTCTAGGCTAAACAAAATTTTAGGACATTATTTTCCTGGTGGCTTGGGCTTCTCAACTGAGAACTGTTATAAGTGTCTTTGGCATACCATACCTTTTGGATCTTTTACACAAAAATGGCATCAGATTTCAATCTCCCCAGATGCAAGTGCTCAGCGATGACAGGAGCTTTCATTAATAATTAAGCTCAAAACTTTAGATTATTTGTACTTGACTGTGTTTGCAATGAGATGATTTCCATAGAATAATAAAAATGGATAGTCAGACTGCTTGTTGGTTATATGTTATAATCCATGATTATAGAGACATGGGTCTGCAGGGTTAATGATTGTTAAAAGTGCATTGCCATGAATATACCTCAGAGACAGAATTGAGAGACTCAGGTAAACAATCAATTGCCTCAGAGCTGAACACAGACTGACAAAGTCATTAGTCCACACTGAACACATACAGAGTGATTGCCATAGGGCAGTCATTCCATCAACCGTAGGATCAGTAGCCATGATTGGACACCACTTCATCGAACACCTCCCCCCTCCTTCTCTCTCTGTCTCCCTTTTTCTTCCTCCAGCCATTCACAAAGCGTCGATGAAGCCAATCTGGAACGTGATTGGCTGATGCAGAGCGGGCAGACCTCAGATTGGCCCGGCCTTAATCCAGGAGGCCACCCCCACAATCCGATTGGCTGACAGAGGGGGAAAGCGGGGCAAGGGATGTGCACAGCTCCTGTACCCGCCACATACTGGATGCTCCACAATCATGGATGACCCTGCAAGAAGCTATGTCATTGGAGGATTCAGATTGATGGGGTGTCCCTCCATTACTTGCTCTCTCTCTCTGATTGACTGATTGGCAAGACTTTTTTGTATTTGACAGCTATGGTTGGATATTTATTTTCTTCAAAGACAACAAGCACTTATCTGCCTATATGTTGTGATGGCTCAATAAGTATGAGGACAAAAGCTTCCTGGTGGGCAGTTCGTTTAACCCATTGTGTTTTCAATATTTATGGGGAAATAAGAACCAACAGAGAAAGGGAGAGATTGGATTTATTTATTTTACATTTCCCAATGGTTTTCCTTATTTCTCTACCATCATTGTACTCAAACCTTATTTCTTTGTGACATCCTATCACATTTCAATTCCTCACTTCTAAATTTTACTTCCTCTCCTTTTGCTGGTTTACCCTCAGCTGTTCTATTCCTTATATTAATTTCCTCTTTATCCTCATTCTAATTTTCCATAATATCTCTCCCTCTTTATAATTTATTTCTGTACTGTAAGTAGAGTCCTTGCTCCTTATTTCATTCAGATGAAACTTTAAATATGCACTGCCTCGATACAACATAAACTGAATAAATAAGTTCGGTTCCAGTGAAAACCTTGGGCGCTGGAAATGGACTTACTATAATTTATATTTTTATCATTATGATACCGTGTGCTACTTGAACACTTAACTATTGAGAAGGACTCCCAAATGCAGATAAATACTTCTTGATAATGCCACAGTAAGGAGTTCTAATAAGAAATGATCCATTTTTAAAAACAGCAAATTTCTTGTGTGACAATCTCTTGGGACATTTTTTGTGGATGTTCATTTTCCCTGGATTTAAATGAAATGCAAAACTTGTTATTCCTGCTCCCCACTCTTCAGCGATTTGGACGTTGCCGTGACTCAAAGCCCTTCCTTCCGCTTTGTCTGGTTGTGTGACAGAGAGGTGGGTGGGTCAGCTTTCTTAATAATCGCTGTGGAGCTCTTCATTTGCGGACGATCACAGACTACGTAGAAGAGAACATCTGTCGTGTTAACTTCTCTGCCCCTTCCTTGTTTGTTTTGCTTCTTGATATGATGTGCTAAACTGGGCAGCTACTGTAGCTGGTAAATCAGTCGATCGGTGCAATGATGAGGTAACTATGTGGAGCTGAGTTTACGTCTCCTTTCACATTGAGTTCCCTGTGTGGACTTTATTGACATGACGATGGGATATTCCTCTAATTCCCGCTCTTTTTTATGCCACTGGGGAAAAAGAGAGATCAAAAATGCTTAGAGATTTAAAATTGTTTAAGTGAGTGAATGTGCGTGTGTGTATATATGGTGTGTGTATATTCTTTGTGTATATACGGGATGTGTGTGTACATAAGGTATGTCTATGTGTATATACGGTGTGTTTGTATGTATGCAGTCAGTGCGTGTACATAGAGAGTGTGTGTTTTCTCTCCCTCACTCTTGCCCCTGTCTATCTCTGAGCGTATGCATGCTGAAAAACAGGGTGAGAACATCTCTACAATGCAGGGACGCTGGGTGACAGGCAGTTCAAAAGAGATCAACTATAGGACAGGCATCCTGGAAGCAGGTTTAATACAGAGATATACAGTAGGGAGGAAATGTGTCTCTTACACATGCATACTGTCACAAACACACATGCACATACCCACAAACACCCGTTCTTTCCATATTTCTCTCTTGCACTCATATTGTCACTGATGGAGGCATTTTGAAGTGATTTTGATGTGACTTAGCAATGTCTGTATATAAAGAATATAATATTTCCAATTACCACCATCTTCATTAATATTACTAATTCCTATTACTATTATGATTCTTCCTGGTTTGTTGATCTTCAGTTATATTTCTGAATTCTGTGTTTGCTGGGGTTGTACTTCAGATTTATTTAACTTATTTACACAGATAACGCCTTCCTTTTCAGATCTTGTTCCCCGAACGCTGCCCCTCCTAGCTTTGCCCATGTTTTGTTATGCTGGATATCAATTTGTACAGATCACCCTATGCTGCTAAGCAACTCCTCCATAAATTTGTCACCAGCATTCTGCAATTCTGCCTTTTAACATGTACAGAGCTCCTTGTATATCCCAATGCCATTTAATAAGTCAGCTTAACCATACTCATCATATTCCATTCCCACATGAAACACATCCCTGCCCCTTGACAAGCCATAACTTCCCCGACCCTTCTCTTTTGTTGGTTTTTAAATGGACAGACATTCGGGGATCGACTTTGTATATATTAATGGAAAGAGTGAATATTGAAATGTGCTTTGCACTATAAATGGATTTGTTATGAATGTGGATATTCTGATTATTATAAAAAATAATAATAATTATAATAATGATGATGATGATTATGATCATTGTTATTATTATTATTATTATTATTATTATTACTTTTAAGCAATTTCTTTCAGATGGTCCATTCTTCATTTCTTTTTTTGAATAAGCAGGAGTTTATATTTTTCAGGTGGGAGAATCCTGGAGATAGAAATAAATGAATAATTGAATAAGTAAATAAATAAACAATTACTTCCTAAGTTCACTTGTGATGTGCACTTTTTAGCTAAACTGCTAACCCTTGAGGGGTTGAGAAATTGAAATCTGAAAAAAAAACTAATAAGCTAATAATAGAACACAATTATGATTACTGCATATTGCACTGCATTTTACTCTTTGGGCCTTATAGGAGTGGACATAGGTGAATGGGCATAGCCAAAAACACAATGGCAAATACCTGGGACTGGGACATGATGAATTCCATGGAGCCAATTTTGCCTGTCTCTAAATAAAGTATGAAATTACTCATTGAGATGTGTTTTTAAAAGTAACAGTTGCTGTTAGTTTGTTCATCCCCTTGGTTCACTGTACACTATTGTGTAGAGTACATTGAAAAAGGAAAATGTGCTCACTTACATGGAGGAGGAGTTTTGGTCAGGTCAAATCCAGAAAAAAGAGAAACACTTTTACCTAATATAATCAGCATGCACTGAGGTGCAATTTAACCAAAAAAACTTCACCTTCAACATGACTTAACCTAACCTTTCTTTTAATATATTTTTAATAATATATTTTTGAATTGGCCACAACAAACTTTGACCTCTTTGGGTAAAGAATCATCAGATCTCACCATCTGCATCTCAACAACCTGAGTAAAAGAGTGGAGAAACAGAACAGATGCAGATGCTTCCATACAGGTGTACTGCAAGATACAATTCAGCAATTAATATCCTATAATACATGTATAAAAATGCTGAGCAGGCCCTGTTGACCTCAATTTTAGATCAAGATGGCAAGAGGAAAAGATCTAAGTGACTTCGAAAGAGGATTCATTATTGGAGCATAGATGACAGGAGCTTCAGTTACAAAGAGTGCTCAACTGGCTAGTGTTTCAATAGGAACAGTGACTAAAGTGGCATCTGCAATTAGATCAGTGGGAAAGACATCAGTAAATAGGTTCAGAAATTGTGGTCGAAAGTGCACATTTGATGACCGTGATGCTTGTGCATTAGTGCGATATTTAAGGAAAAACAGAAGAGCAACTCTTCCTCAGGTGACTGAGAATGTCAATGAAAGTGTGATAAGACTGTTTCAGCAAGAACAGTTCATTGACAACTACATAGAGTGGGATATTATAGTGGGGTTGCAGAGCATAAACACCTCATTTCAAAGACAAATGCACTTGAGAGATCAGTGGTGCAAAAACCATAGGCACTGGTCTACACAGATCTGAAAAAAGTGATATGGTCAGAGGAGTTATTGTTCACCATATTCTCGACAAGTGGACGAGTGCATGTGTGGCGTACGCCAAGAGAACGGTAAAGGCCTGAATGTTTGATCCCTACAGTGAGGGGGTTCAGTGGCTCTGTGATGCTGTGGGGGGCATTTTTCTGGTTTGGACTCACTTGTCCCCTTAGAGGGAAGAGTCAATGCAAATCAATACAAAGTTATTCTGAGTGTTCACCTTTATCCTATGATGAAACATTTCTATCCTAATGGGAGTGGTTTCCAGGATGACAATGCCCCCATCCACAGGGCATGAGGGGTCACTAAATGGTTTGATGAATATGAAAATGATGTGAATCTTATGCCATAGACTTGCAGTCACCAGTTCTCAACCCAACTGAACACCTATGGGAGATTTTTGACTGACGTGTTAAGACAGCGTTCTCAATCACCATCATCAAAATACCAAATGAGGGAATATCATTCGGAATAATGGTGTTCCATCCCTCCAGTAGAGTTCCAAAGACTTGTAGAATACATGCCAAGGTTCATTGAAGCTGTTCTGGTGGCTCGTGGTAGCCCAACACCTTACTAAGACACGGAATCTGAATTTGGTGACTAGCTCAGGAGAAATCATCAAAGCCCATTGAGAGGTTGTTGACAATGACTGGATGCACCAGTGGAAACAGATCTACATGGCATGATGTAACTCAGTGATCTAGCATGCGTGAGGAGGTAAATCCATGAGACTTCAAAGGAGACTCATTTGTATAGAGACGGGAAAATGCACTGCATAAAAGTTTATAGCCTTGGCGGGTATTTGTCAGTATATAATGTTTCAACTGGTGATACTAGAACACTAATTGTGAAATAGCAATGCAATATTTTTCAAGTTAAAAACTGATATTAAGCTGTATTGAGCACTGTATTGATAAACTGATAACACATTAATGTGAGTCACATGACTAATAATTAAATTTGTATTGGTGGAGCTCCAGTGTAAAATTAATAAATTATATAAACAGATTAATTTATTGTGTATCATGATCAACACATAAACACAGAACACAAATAGATCTATTGATATTATATAAACAAATGTTTGTTTTTCTATCCATCATGAACACAATCACATTTGACTCACTTGGGGCAAGATAACACCCATGTCTGTCTTTATTTACTCCATCGTTGTTTACATTTCAATTGTGATTTGTCTTTGCTAACAGATTAAAGTCCTTGGGCAAAACATTTTAAATAGTAGGCTATCGTATAAAACTTGCTGCAATTCAATGTTAGATAATGAGTCAGTAAGCATAAGATGATTCTGCCTTATTAGTTAGGGAAGTATCCTTTAAATAATTTTGTAGTTGAGACAAATAAAAAAAATGTCCTGACAAAAAAATAGTGACATTCCACCAGCTCAAAATCATTTTGAAAATGGATATTGTGGTAAATGAATGGCCAAAACATGTGCTGACTTCCAGGACACGATAGACACTGCTACCCTATGTTTCAGTCTTCCCTCAAATACATTATTTCAGAAGATTGTTATTTAGATTCTGAGGGCACCGGTAAGAGAGGAATTATGTAGACATGATGACTCGTATTTCAGTTTGTCAGTCTTTATGTAAAACTATATGCAATCTCATGTTATGATAAAGTTTAATGTATCCAGGTAGACTATTTCAGCTTAGGGGTGTAACAATACAACTCGATCACGATACGATAGCGACACTCTGAACAATGATACAATTTATAACAATACGATAGGATTAATCACAATATTATTTGCTGATATGTGAATGCGACCTTGCGATCACTCAAGCGATAATTTAAATGACAAACAGTATAACTTTCGAACTGTATTAATAACCTAAGTGCAAACCTCTATCTACCTAAATAAAAGCTTGCCATGCAAACAGACTGCAACTACAGTGTATCGTTTTTAGAAACATTCCTAGTGTGAACATAGACTGTACCAAGTCATGAATTATCAACCGCTATCAAATATTTCATTGATTAAATCATGGGAACTGAGACTGTTTTACCTTCCTCTAAGAACCTCACGTACCGCCAGAGCTAAGTAGTTCTTCTGAATCCGTGTTGAAATTTTCACTTCTCTTAGCTCTTAACGCAGCATCTGGCAACCCTCAACATTATCCCGCGATTATGTCTAAAGTGTAACGGCAATTCTCGCGATATTCGCGCGGTCCATGTCTGAGCAATAATGGCCGCCCTCCGAATGATAGCTGGAACGGGTAGTAACAGAACGTTCAAACTGGGACGTGAAAGCTGACCGATAATCAAGAAAAATATCCTGGCACTCCCTCCCCTACCCGGTTACTGAACGGATGGGAAGAGGGGGTCAACCCCAAGCAACGTAAAGAATCTAAACACAGACAAGTTAGGCGGACAAGTGAAAGGCTGCACAGCATAACGTTAGCATAGCAAGCAAGAGGAACGCAGACAGGCACGGTTTGTCAAAGGGTCTAAATACAGTGGACGTCGGGAGCTTAGGGACGGACGATATCCTTGGTGCTGCAGCTAGTATGAGTGGACCTGGGCAGGACAGCGAACCGGAGGCAAAAGTACTTCACATCAAGCGACTGTACAGGTAACTTAGCTTGCTTGCCAAGGCCGGTGCAAAGAATGCGTCCGCGCAAACCAGTGGAATTAGCTGTAATGCTAGTGTTCTAGCTGGTCGACGTAAACATTAGCTATCTACCGTCGCTGTGTACGGTAGACATAGCTAGCTTGCTACCACTGTCTTGAATATAGACAGCCGGTTAGCTAGCTTGCTACACCTCAAATGTCCAGGTGACGGCACAGCGTCAACGCTTGCTGACACCCATAGAATTTAGTTCGCTAGATGCTGATGTTAGCTAGCTAACTAACGTTACCTACCAAGCTGGCAGGCTTCCTTAGCCAAATGCGGGTAAGTTAGCAACCTAGCTATCTCAAATACTTGGAGTGTGATTTGAATAACTGCGTTATGCAGCACTATATAGCTAGCTAGCTTTGGAATTAAATGTTCCATAATTCGTAGATACGATAGAAACGTCTTTTAAAATACCATTCGCTATCTTATTAATATCGAGTTAGAATCTAGCTAACGACAACTGCAAAGCCAGGTATGCAAGTGCGATAGCTACAGGGGCAGGGCTGTACGTAGTAGCCATTTAACTTTACACTGCAAACAGAATTTATCTAAAAAGATTGTGTCAACACACCATAACACGCAGTTTTTTTGGGCGGATAACTGTTCGTTGGCAAGTTACCTCGTGCCGGCTAAATGTGGCTGCAGACAACCGGTAATGTAACATTGAATGCCATGGCACGCTTAGTGCTACCAAGCTAATAAAGGATGGTTTATTTCCTCGTTAGCTGACTGGTTTGTTAACTAGCTAACTGCTAGCAAGGTGTTCATTGACTGCTTGTAATCAAGCTAACTAACCTAATTGTTAGCTTAGTTAACCAGCAACTACCTAGTGATGCTTGTTTGCTAAGTTGGCTAGCTGCGTAATGAAATTGATATGGCGTGCAATATATTAGGTGTACTGCAAGCCTTGGTAGTGACATTGCAGTTCGTTTAGAAGGTATGACTTAGCTAAGTATCTAGTTAGCTATGCACAAGCGAGTTTGCTACTATAGAACCTGACACAATTAATCTGCATAGTTGGCTAAGATAATTGAATTTGTTGTAAGTGAAAAGGATTTCATTTTTATATTTAGTCTTTGTATCCACTGAAATGGATGCATTTAAATAATATTGTTACGGCACTTCACTGTGGATGCCATGCTGGAATTGAAATGCAGGATTCTGTTTTTAAGTTATAACCACTACACTAGTTCAGTGGTCTCCGACCCTGGTCCTGGAGAGCTACAGGGTCTGCTGGTTTTTGTTATCACCTTAAAATGAGCACCCAATTGAGACCCAAGACACCAGGTGAGTTGAGTTAACTGTGTGATCAACTGCTATAATTGATTCATGAAGTTCAGAGTCACTATGAAAACCAGCAGACTCTGTAGCTCTCCAGGACCAGGGTTGGAGACCACTGCCTTAGTTCCTATCCCTTATTCCTGACACTTGAGCTACGCTAACCCTGAGTGAAATCTGATTCTAGCAACAGATCATTTGTTTATAACTTTATGGATGCTAGTGTGATATTGCCTAAGTTCTAGCTCTTGAAGCTGTTGTGATTACATGCTGGTTAGGAAGGGTTTTGCTAGTGAGTATTTAGGCTAAAAACGGCAGGTTCCATTGCCACTGTCTTACTTCATATTCAGTTTGGCCAGTGTTAACATGGTAATTGCCATTTAACCTCGCCTTTGTTCTTGCAGCTCTTATGGTCTTTATGTATCTTGCCATTGTGGCTGCCTAAGATTCTCTGAATTATATTTTCATTTTATTTTATTAAAGAAGCTTGTTACACAATCGTAAGTACTGCAAGATGGTCATATTGGGCAGAAGTCTTTAGTTAAAACAAAAACGTACAAACACAAATGTGATGTGCTGAGTAGCCCCCACTGTGATTCATATTGGCTGGGGTTTTCCATGAAAAATGCTCTTTATTTACTTTGAGATTATTTACTTTGAGAGGTTTCCAGATGAGGGGTAGTGACAGGCGTCCAATTCCTGATGTCCCTTGAAAATGCTCAGGGCAAAGAGGAGGAATGCAGTTAGTCACACAGATCTGTTGCTAGTGTAGAAGATAATCTGTCATTAATGTATCTGTCCAAGTAATGCACTTATCCAAACTAACTTTATTCTTGCCTGGGTATGGCAAGGTTTCCCGTGATATGTAGTGTCACAGCTAAACCTCTGTGGTAACACTAAAAACATGGGCTACTCTTTATTGTCAGGTATCACCAGATGATGATCACCAGAAAAAAATGTTTTAAAAAATCATTTGGTTAAGCATTTGATGAAGATTCCCCTTTTCATTAACCACTCAATTTTGGAATTGAATCTACTACAAATAATAGCCTAAATAACTTTTCCTGAATAGTGACATGCTTCTACATCACTGACACACACAACATTGATTAGTCTGGTATCAGCTCATAAGCAAGTGGTTTACTCTTTAATCATTAAGGAGGATGGGCAGCCGACTGGACTTCCTTGTAGATGTGTCTTTTGCCAAATCTCAGGCTGGAATACGAGGGATTTCTTCTTTGTTGGGAATTGTTATTTATGAAAATAGTTTGTCTTTCTGGGAAATACGTTTTGGTGTCCACAGAGTTGAGGTACTGGTACAGTCAGTCCCCATCTTCCGACGGCGTTTTTGGTGATTGGTCCACTACTCAACCTTGAACCATTTAATGGCCAATCAGGTTTTATATTCTCATGAACACTGAATGATTGCTTCAGATAAATAATTTCCCCGGGCCTTGATTTTAGCCTGAGACTGTGAAGAGCAGTGATTTTTTTATTTAACTGTCCCACCGCTGCGGTCCGGCCTCCTCTTTCATTGCCGCCTCCACCCTGCCCACTTCTGTCGCTGCCTACTGCTGCCCATCATCTGGGCCACCACCTTAGGATTGTCACCTAGCTGCCACTAAGTTGATCAACATGACCACTGATTGACTGTGTTGGTCATTTAAACCTACAGCCTGAGCCGACCAGAGGAGGATGGGTTCCCCCCTTAAGTCTGGTTCCTGCTAAGGTTTCTTCTTATCTGTTACCAGGGAGTTTGTCCTTGCCACTGTTACCTTAGGCATGCTCCTGTGGGGGGTTTAAGGCCAGGGTTGTCTGTGAAGTGTATTGTTACAATTGTTTGTGAAATGCGCTACTTAATTAATTTTTATTTTATTTATTTATTTATTTTTACTTTTTCAAAATTTCACCTCTTTTGGTAATTTGGCTTTATTTGGCTCTGTCAAGTTTTATCAGTGTCTTTCAAAAAATTCTCAAGTATTCATACATGTTGCCTGGTAACCGTGACACATTTGATGTAACATTAATTATGTCTTATTATTACTGTAGCCCAACCACACAAATGTTCTGTATGCAATGCAGTTAATATAAAATATTCCTTTGTCCCATGACTTAGGGCTGTAGTGGAGTCTGTTCACAAGCTGGATGTCATCATCAGCAACAAGTCGTCATACAGGGAGGTGTTCAAGCCAGAGAATATCAGCCTGCGTAACAAGTAAGCACCCCTACCCTAGCAATAAATATATTCAATGTTTCAACTTTATGTCTCGGGATAAAGGGTTAATACATTACATTTATAGTAATGATGCGGTGTTGTGTTGCAGTTAAGGCTAAGTTAGGCTGAAATTAATTTGTGTCAGAGTTGTCAAGTGCTACCTATGTTATTCTGATAGGCTTGTGGTGTCGTTTTTATACTACAGAAGCCCTGAGTTGTTTACCTTTCCTGTTTTTGTTTCTGTAAATATTTCTCTATGAATCTTTGAAGACAGTTTGTATGAAAAGTACCACGCATGTCAATTATGTATCGCTTGCATCAACAGCATGACGTGCTAACAGCCCTGCACTGCTGTAGCCCTTTGAAATGGCTTGTGTGATGCATTTTCCTTTTAATGGCCTTCTTCAAGTACAGAGTGCCAAGTTAATGTTTTGTCTTTCATTACAAATCGATAAATAAAGCAGTACCTGCTTTCATATGAATATTGTTGGTGCCAATCCAAAAGACGGATGAATTGTTAGTGCAATGATTCATTGTAACTTGAGTCCCAGGCTGTCCCATTTGACCTCTCTCACTCTCCACCACCCCCACCCCCCCCACCCCCACCCCCCAGGCTACGAGAGCTCTGTGTGAAGCTGATGTTCCTTCACCCGGTGGACTATGGCCGCAAAGCCGAGGAGCTTCTGTGGAGGAAGGTGTATTATGAGGTCATCCAGATGATTAAGACCAACAAGAAGGTAGTGCACCATCTCATCTACATGACTCTGAAGGATGACTCTGGCCTCGTTCTTGCATAGGCTGTCTGTCATTATTCAAATCACTGGTGCTCTTTTGCGTACTTAGCTTAAAGCCCTTTGTGTTTGCCATACAGCTGTTTTTCTTATGCGGGGTTTGAGAGGTAGCTCTAAAATTATGTAGATTAGTCTCATAGAGAATTAACCAATGCCAGGCAGTGAACCCCTCAAAAGAGTCTGTAAAAATAACTCAGCATTTATCCAGAGCATTGGGGGGAAAACATTAGATTGACTGATCTCAGTTATATTTGTTTTGAGGCATGCTGTGAGTTTCAACAGTTCTCTTCCTTGGGTCCTTGAGTGCTTTTTATTTATATTAGTTACAAGTGACTATCTTTAAGTCCCTGTCTGCTGAAGTTGTGTTGACTTAACTGCTCTTGGCAGCCTGGAATTGTGCTTCTCTATTATTGTGAAGGAATTAACAATTACCTTTCTCCTGATCCCTGTCTTTCAACCCCTCACACTTCAATGTCTGTGTACCTTCCTCTTTCGCTACCTTCCTCTTCCTCTTTCTTTTTGTAGCACATTCACAGTCGCAGCGCTCTGGAGTGTGCCTACAGGACTCACCTGATTGCGGGCGTGGGCTTCTACCAGCACCTGCTGCTCTACATCCAGTCCCACTATCAGCTAGAGCTGCAGGACTGCATTGACTGGACACATGTCACTGACCCCCTCATAGGTGAGACGTGTAGTCAAAGCTCAGTCCTCCAAACTTTGCCCCCCAGTTTTCCCACAGTCCTTTATTTCCATCGGAAATCCTTGTGGATTACAGAGAATGCCTCGATTAAGCTGTAGGTTTGTAGATTAGCATTAGGTCTGGCGTGCTATTAGCAGTAACTACATCATGGTTGTCGCTAATCACTCACTAGGTTTTGAGCTGTTTTTGTAGTCTTGAGATTGCGCTTCTGAACAAGAAAGAGGAAATGAGAGTTTTTGATCAAGGTGTTGGTGAATTTCTATTGAAGCGCTCTTCAGTCTGGACCCTGCCAGTGTTGACTGTGCCTGGGAGTCAGAACTGACCTTAGGAGGGAAATTTTTGGTCAGTAGAGTAACTCCTGCCTCACTACTCACTAGCAGCTAGCCAGCTGTGTAAACTGTGCAGTCGCCTGGTGCAGTGTCTCTGGCTGCTAGCGGATTGCAGGGTGGAAAAAGCAGTGGGCTGGATGCGCATTTCTCCAGAAATGCATGCTGGGCAACTATCCTGCCCAAATCGACAGGGCATGCAGCAGCAGTGAGGCTATTGAATGCAGCCGTGGAAAAGGAAAGAAAAACCCAACCATATTACTGTAGAACCTTCAATTGCAATTTTAATACGTTTTTAGTTTAGTTTTTGTTTTGTTTTGTCTGAATGTATGCTCAACACTTTTTTGTCCCCGCAGGTCGTAAGAAGCCGGTGTCGGCCACTGCCAAAGAGATGGAATGGGCCCAGATGGCTTGCCACCGCTGCCTGGTTTACCTGGGTGACCTTGGTAAAGCAGCACCCCCCTGCGTACACACCCGCTCATGTTGTGTAGGAAGTCACAGTGTAGATTCCCAGGTTCCCATAAGCAGGTATCCTTGCGGAAAATAAATTTGCATAGACAAGGAGTATTAATAAGTGGATGTCTTCTGTGGGTTAACTACCTGGACAGTCAGTAGAACTCCCTGGCCTACATGAAAAGTTTGTGTTTTCCCAGGGGACTTCAGCCTTAATTAATGAAGGAAAATGGGTTCAGTGTGTGAAAGTGAGTCAGTGGCCAGGAGAATGAGTTAGCCATAGCATCACCCTTTGAGTGAGAGTTTTACTTGGCTGTGTTTTTCTTTGCCTCTTTGAGCACTAGTGACTCCACTGTTCGATTGGGGCACCGGCAGTTTGCTTGTGTCAGCTGCCCCTGCTGCGCAGCCCTGCGCTGATCAGTTTGCGGATTGTAGAGTGAAAAGAGTTCATCAGCTTGCAGTCTGCATTTCAGAGAGTACAGTCAGGAGTTTGGGCCCTCCTGAACCGACAGGGTTTTACAGGAAGGGCATGGGGCAATTCTACAATTGCAATAGGACATTAGGCTTGTCTCCAACAAGAAATTGTTCCACAAAAGAAAAAAGAAAAAAACATTTTATTTTCCATTTCTTTTCCTTTGGCTTTAGGATTTGCTTTGGTTAAACGTGGCAGGGCATATATTAGATGCTTGATTGACGGAGTGTCTCGTGGGAAAAGACGTCTGGTCTTTGGGATCAGGCGGTTGATGGGATGTTGTTTTGATGTGTTCCGCAGCGCGGTACCAGAATGAGCTGGCGGGCGTGGAGGCGGAGCAGCTGGCGGAACGCTTCTACCACCAGGCCCTGTCCGTCACCCCGCACGTCGGTGAGTGACCGCGCCGACCCTCTGCCAGAGCCCCTCCTTCGGGTCCGAGTCTCCTAGGCAACACAGCTCAATTCGCGTCTGAGAGAGGGTCCAGGTAGATTGTATCGCGTTGTAAATCCAGTTCAGTTCATGTTTTTACATACTGCCGTTAGTCCTTCCACTCGAATACAAGCCTTCACATACAAAAACGACTCTTCATTTCAGACAGGTTTGACAGACCTTGTGTGAGTGCATGTGTCCAGCATATTTCCCATATCTTGCTTAGTATAATTCTGAATTCTGCATTTTGATTTGTCTAGTACAATCCAGTCATTTGCATCCATTAAATGTAATTGAACAGATGCATTGAATTATAAATTCATCATCTTGGCCATCTGACAAGTGCGTACAACCCACAAATCACCAATAATTTACTGCGTTATGCAGCTATTTAAATTTCTTCAGTCAGTGGACTCATGAGGTCCGCGAACAGCAGGTTTGCAGGTTTGCTGCTGGCAGGATCAGCGAGCCATACTGATCACAGACCTCGGTGTCGGGTGTTCTGTGTTGCAGGAATGCCTTTTAACCAGCTGGGGACGCTAGCGGGGAGCAAGTTCTACAACGTGGAAGCTACCTACTACTACCTGCGCTGGTGAGACCTGCTGCAATCACAGCAGCCACCGCACAGCACAAACACTGTTCATGCTCACATTCGCCTCAGGGTGTCACTGTGAACACAGTGTGCAGATAGAACTGGTCATTGCTTTTTGTGTAGTGAAAGGTAGGTAGCGAAAGGTAATGATCATCAGTGAATGAATTCCATGCTCTGCTCCAGGAAATTATTTGTTCTAACTCAGTATGGCAATTGTGCTGTTTATTTGTGGTAGTTACTAGAGTAGGTCAGAACAGTGACTTAAATGTTATCCTAGATGAAACTGCATTTATGCACTGTTTAGATTTCGTGGATAGTAGTATCCCACTGCATTTGCAGAATGATTTTTGCTTTGTGTGTGTGTGTTTCTTTGTGTATGCGTGTTCGCACGTGTGTGTGCTTGTGTGCTGTGTGTGTGTGTGTGTGTGTGTGTGTGTGTGTGTGTGACAGCATACAGTCGGAGACGCCGTTTGAGGGAGCCTACGGGAACCTGAAGCGGCTGTTTGACAAAGCAGCCAAGATGTACCACCAAGTGAAGAAGCAGGAGATCAAGAAGCTTTCCCCCTCAAGGCAGAGGTGCGCTGTTCAAAGCACTGTTCAAACTGGAGTCCCGCTCCTGCACTTCATAACTGCAGGGCATTGTCATCGTGTGATTGGTTGGAATGTGATAGAACAGCGAGTGGCGGTTAATGTACATATTGTTCTGAAGTGCTCTGCAGAGTTCTGTGGATTTTTAAAATAGGAACATGACCATAGCCAGTAGTATGTAGGAGGGAGCTGAACAGTAGTGTTGGATCTTGGGACCTGGGAATCATGGGATTCCCAGGATTATTTTCAGTCCCGTCTCCCGAGAAAATTAGCATGCGAGCTCAGGATTTTTATTTTCCTGGAAATGGAAGAAGTGTTTGCAGTACATAGTAAACAAATAAACAGACACAATATGTTTTTTAAAATGCTTGTGAAATTTCCTCTAATGCGGACATTTAAATGGCCGTGCATTAGTTATCCATAGATTTTGGGATAAAATATGCCGGTTATTTTAAAAGAATTGATATATTTTTTAGTTCCATGTGATCTCATGAAAAAATGCAAACATGCCTACAGTGTGTCATCAGCGTTGACAGAATAAGTTACAGAATAAGCCATTCATAGAGGCAGCACAGTTAGCATGCTGCCCAAAGATATTCTACTGCTATAACTATAGAGCGATTGTTTTTGTTTTGTTATTGTTTTTTTTTTCCGTTTCGTTTTCGTTTCATTATCTAGCCTCTATTTGCATAGCAAGCATGCCAAATGTCTGTGCCCTCGTTGGATGCACAAACAGAGAAAATGAAGTCCAGGGTAATGTTGATATGTTGAGTATGATGGTTATTTGAACTATTTTCAGCCCCTTTACAATCACTTTGACTATGCTGCCGTAGGTTATTGGAATATGCGATGAGGAAAATTTTTCTTAACAGACAGGATAATGATGATGTGCCATTTAATAATTACAATTTTATGACTGACACACTTCATTTTAACTCCATTTTACAGGTGAAGTGTGCTTTAAGTTTCTGGAATAGGCTACACATGCCTATTTATTATCTGCGGTTTTATTATTGAGATTAGGTTGAGCGGACTTAGTTTCACAATACTTTTTTATTTTTTCCAAGAGTATTTGCCTTCTGATAGGCCTATTGTTTTGTGGAGATAAAGATCCTGTCAGAAAATTTGTTTGATCTCTAACTGTTCTTGTTACAGAGATCATTATTTAGCATCTATTTGATGACAATAATGTGTCTAAAAGAGGTTTCCTGTTTGTACCGGAATCTGAGGGTTCCCAGGAGGGAGTGAAAAATTAGAGAATTGAAAATGGTCCATATTCGGGGAAAATTTCCAAGCCAACTGAACAGTGATTGGTTCTAATCGCTGCAGCTACTTTTCAGGCCTTCTTAACCTTGAGTGCCCCCAGTGGGAAAATAACGTTATTGCAGGAGTCAATCATACCCCCTTTCTACCAACGCGAACCTCGTTCTGGTTCTGGGCTGGTGCTAGTGCTGTTTCGCAGTTGGTTCAACTTGCGAACCTTCTAAGAACCGGTTTGCTTTTTCACGGGCTAGACAGCCACGTCATTATGTCACAGTATACGTCTCCGCTTTCCCAGCAACATCGTTACCTATTAAAATGTATGTCCTGTAAAAATACAGATAATAAACTGTCTAAATGTAAAAAACCAACTTCATACATATACATGTAGTTATATTATTACAGCCTTATTTACTATATCGACTTTAAGACAAGCAACACACTCAGAATTATCTCATTGCGACCCATTAAATCCAATGGCGCAGACGTTTCTTCGTAATTTCAAACTGCTTTCCTATCGGCTATTTTGCATCCTGCAACTCGGGTTACAATAGTGAATATGTACGGATTCCTAGACGTGCTGATAGCGAACACCCTTTCTCATATTAACCTCAAATACGCAAGACAGGACACTTAAACAGTATGCTAGCAAATTTATGTCAAGTTCCATTCATTTATATGGGGTGGTCGATACACGTCCCCTTAGCAACCAAAAGCTAACGATGGACCACCTCTGACTTATTTGCCGGCACAGAAAAAAATTGCAAAAGTACTGAAAAAATAACCACTGGAGCATAACAAGGACATTTTTTCCTACGTAACTAGGGACAGGTTGTTACTGATATTTTGCCTATTTCATACATAGTTGCAAATCAGTTTACGTTTTCCTGTCTGTTGAACGAAGGTGGTCGATAATAGGTGCTCTCACTCTACCTGGCGGTCACCTAACTGTTCGTGGTTGGCCCGGCTCAACGCTCATACATACATACATCAGCATTAGCAAACCTCTTATCCAGAGTGCTTACATTTTCTAGCACTACATGTCCAATAGTGGATATCTTGAGCAATGCAGGTTAATACTTATCAGGGTCACGCGTGTTTACCCGGGAATCAAACTGCGACTTTGGTTACAAGACAGTTCCTACCTGTCCAAACCCGTCCCTCGAAATGCCTTGCTGGAAAAGGGGTATCAGTGGTGCGTAGGCTCAATTCTGTGTTAATCTGACGCTTTCAGTGTCTTTAGAGGGATAATTTGTCCTGTTAAAAATACACTTTCTATGCTCACATCCTAGTAATTACTTCAGTAAGCCCAGTTAATGATTTTATTGACTATGTTTGCATTCACACTGCTATTTAAATGTTGCATATAGAAGTAGTAGAATAGTATTTAGACTATGACATCAGTAATGTAAATGCCCAATTCCCAAAAATTACAATATCCTGATTATGTGTAATGGACATGGGATGTGCCCATATTATATAGAATTTTAAGTCATGTAAAACACCTTATTTGGAATAAGCCTCCTACCAGTAAACATATGCTTACATTTATCTGTTCTATTTAGAATCGGTGAATTCGCTCCATTCTGTCAAGGGATTCCAAATGATGTTTAAGCACGTAGACATCTCTCATTAGAATAATATATGCAGTACTTATTAAAGACACATACCATGTGATATGTTAATGCACTTTTGCAGTATTTCCAATGTGAAAAAACACACTAATGAGACCTCAAATACAAAGAATCTCTGTTTTATCGTATTTGAAACATTCGTTTGAAGATTACCTTTGTAACGATTTAATTCCGAAAGAGTGGGTGAAATCAGTGGGGTCCTAATCACTGAAAGTGTGGAGACTGAAAAGTGAAAAGTGTTCAAGCACAAAGCAAATGGCAGTTAGCCAGAAATGCATTACAAGGAAAGTTACTCATGGAACGACTTTAGCATGTTTTCAACAACTTTGACTTAAAAGCAAACTGGCGGTAACTAACCCCAACATACATAGGGGCTCAATCTGAATTAGTCTCAATGCCACTGGGGTGAAGGGCACCGATAGTTAAAGGGCTGTTTTCTACCATTACACCCCGAAGGGAGCTATAGTTCCATACCCATACCCATACCTTTTTTCCCTATCAAATCTTCCCAGCCGTATTCAGTATATGGTAACATACTGGATCGGTGCCAGTAGTAATGCAGTCCTCGTACTGCTGTGTGTCGCTCAGGCTCATATAGTTTAAAATGTCGCGCAGGAGTGGGAATGGCTCGGCTAAAGGGACACGTTACGAACAGTAGCAGGAAGCAGCTGAATAATAACCTTCTGTGTCACATGTGAGTTTCCCACGGTAGTGGAAAGTCCTGAGACAGAGATTGTCATAAAACCCCCTGGATGATGGCCAGACTTGAGCATTTAAGAATTTCCCACCGACCAGCTATTTAAAAGTGATGTGTTTTTTTTCCTGAATTATTGCTTTGGTTGTTTATGGTTTTCTTGCTAAATTTGGAACTGATTGCTTTTACAAAGTATATTTGTCATATACTTGTGTTTTCACTGCGTTCCGCCGCTCGTCTGTTTTGACCGTGCATTTTGCACACACTTTGCATCTCACTGGAAAGTCACCCGCCATTCCGGTTTCACGGATGGAAATGGGCCTTGAGCTGCAAAGGTTTGCTTCAGCCTAGGTTTGTGCATCCGGCATATATTTCATATATTTATGCTGATCTGTGATTTTATGTCAGACAAGGAGACCCAATTTATGTGATGGGTCAGTGTACAATTTAAACGGTCAGTTCTGTAATGTTCACATATGGGATTGCACGATCAGATGTTTGAAAGGCTAGGTAGAGTTATGTTTTCTAATGTACAACGTGTGGGGAAGAAAACTGATTTGTGTTTCGTGGATACATTGAATTGCATGTGGCAGTTTTTTGCTTTCATGCAATCACATTGCATTTCCTGCTTTTCACACAGGTCTAAAGACATCAAGCGACTTTTGGTGAGCTTCATGTACCTGCAGAGTCTGTTACAGCCCAAGAACAGGTACACGGTACACTTGGAGATCATAAAAAAATAGTGCTGACTTAAATATTAATAATGATTCTACAGACTGAAGACAATTAAGTTTGAGTTAAACATTCAAAGATGGAGCCTATTTAAGCTGAATTACCACCTGCCCACGATATAATGCTAGTCTCAATTAACAATATGGGCCCCATGCTCATTAACTTATTTCTTAAAGTACATTTTCAGAAGCTTCTTTTTTATTTTAAAATGTAAGGTAAACGTGGGTAAAACTAAGTGAGCATTTTTAGGATGGCATGGGATAGGATGCACAAACTATCCATATAGCTGTATTATATAGATGGAACTGCATTGCTTCTTATATCCAGTTAGGGATTAGCCCTTGGATTGTTCTGGAAGCTGATCTGTGTGATCCCTCTGGCTGCAGCGTGCTGGAAACAGAGCTGACGTCTTTGTGCCAGTCGGTGCTGGAGGACTTTAACCTGGTGCTCTTTTACCTGGCCACGCCCGCGCACGGCAGCACATCGGCCGGCGAGGAAGAGGAGGAGCACGACACCGGCTGCTCCTTCCTACCTGACACCCTGGTCTTCAAGATGGTGGTCACCTGCCTCATGGTGGTCCACAGCCTCAAGAGGGGAGGTCAGTGACAGAGCAAGAGAGAGAGTGTGGTGGTCGCAGAAGGGAAGAGGATGAGAGATTCATTTTAATATTTGCTCATTGATATCTTTTCATAGAAATCTAATTTTGTCTTGTGTGTAATCGTATCTTCCTCTTGGCCTGCAAAGACCGTAAGTGTTTTTGTCCATCTGGGATAAGTGCATATTAAGTTCTAAGTTAGACCTGACCTGATGTTTAAAGAGAGCCTCACTCAATGTAAAGGGCACAGCTTACGGGAGGAAATACCCCAGTGCTCACAGGCACTAGATGCACTGACTGCACAGCGTGGCCCACAGTGTCGGCACTGCTGCTCCCAGGGGATGTTTGGTATTTTCACCACTTCAGAAGACGCCTCAAAAACATAACATTTTCCGTTCTCTTCCAGTCAAGAGCTTTTCATTTGTGTTTTTTTTTTCATATTTTTGCTGTTTAGCACACCAAAATGAACCGTTCTAATGAGTACATTTGATTTAGATCAAGAAGTAGTGTGTTGAACAGTGTGTCGTCTAATATTTCTCAGTGCGTTTCTCTGCTGTAAGACGTACGATCCTCATTTCAGGTTCGAAGCAGTACAGCGCATCTATTGCCTTCACACTGGCCCTGTTCTCCCACCTGGTCAACCACGTCAACATCCGCCTGCAGGCGGAGCTGGAGGACGGAGAAAGCGAGGTGCCGCCTCTGCACACGGACAACCCAGGTGAGGGGGCCGAGGTCGGCCGGGAGACTGGACGTCCGTGGACCCCATTCCCTATTTCACCTGGAATTTAGGGAGATGCAGTAAACAGTCTGAATCTGAGTAAAGCGCTGAGTCACAGACTGTTTCCACTGCTCTTGTTCCCTTGTTCAGACATAAGATGGGAGCAAATGAGTGGTTCCATCTGGTTCATCAGTACTTGATGTAATTGGTCTGCCAAAAACGGTATTTGCGACAGCTGGTTCCCTGAACCAGTGTGCAGGCGATTTTGTAAGGAAGTATGTGCACCCTGAATTACTGCTTACTGAATGAGTGACACATCTTTGATGAATGCTGGGAACTCTTTGAAAATGATGGGTTGAGGTTTCGCATGTTGAGCTGTTCTGTGCTGCTCCTTTCAGATGACCCGGACACGAGAGAGACCGCAGGGCCCGGGCCCTTAGAGGAGGAGGGCCTTCCAAACGGCACCGGGGGCGAGGAGGAGGAGGAAGAGGAGGACGAAGGGGAGGGGGTGGGCAGGACGAAGGGCGGGCTGCAGCTGGAGGAGGAGAAGCAGAAGCAGAAGAAGAAGTACTCGCGCCTCTCCATGCTCCGCCGCCGCCGCTGCGTCCGCAAGGAGGACGAGAGCGACCTGAGCGAGGGCTTCCAGAGCGACGAGGACGAGGAGGAGGACGAGAGGGCCCAGGCCGACAGCCCGGGGGCCGCGGGGCCCCCCGCCGCCGGCCCCGCCCTGGGCAAGGAGGCCAAGCGCGACCGGCTGCCCGTGGAGGGGGGCTGGGAGAGCGGGTCCGAGGAGGAGGAGGGTGGGACGGCCTTCGACGTGGAGACGGACTCCGACATGAACAGCCAGGAGTCCCGCTCTGACCTGGAGGACATAGAGGACTCGGAGAGCCCGCCCCGAGACCCCCAGCAGCAGCAGCAGCAGCAGCAGCCACAGCAGCCCCCCAGGGAGGAGCGCTCCACGCCCCCCGCCACCAACGGGCCCCTCCTGCCCAGCGACCCCAGCATCAGCAGTAACCTGCAGGCCATGTCCTCCCAGCTCTTCCAGGCCAAGCGCTGCTTCCGCCTGGCCCCCACCTTCAGCAACGTACTGCTCCGCCCCCAGCAGGCCTGCAGCCCCACCCCCGACTCCGCCCCCCCACAGGAGACCTCGTTACCCGGGGAGACGGCCCGCACTATTAGCCCCAACACAGCCAATGGAACAAACGAGAATGGTAAACCTTCTCTCTTACCATTTGTCACAGCTACCCTAACATTGATAATCATTGTACTAATTGTTATTTTACAAGTATATAATATGTGTAGGCTAAGTATAGTTGAAGCAGAGCTACACCCAAAAAATGTTATATGATGTACCCTCGCCTTCGATAAATCTTATGAAACTAAAGGAGAGTGCCGTGAATAAGAGAAGGTAGTGGCAGGAGGGCCTCAAATTTGGAGAGGTTTATTTTTGAAGGCATTATTGTAGTTTGTACTTGGGTGGGGGGAATGTAGGAGAGAGCTCCACCACACACAGCAATCATATCAAGTGCTTTCAGCTGGTGAAAAATCCTAACATCTGCTTCCAGCTATTTCAACAACATTTGCGAAGAATTGTTGATTTATACTGTTGAAGGCACTTGCTGCTGTAACCAATGCAAAAACCTCAAAAAAACCCTCAGAGTTATATTGTAACAGCTGGTTACCTAAATAAGTATGCAAGTGTGTGCAGCTTTGTTTATTGAATTAATGAAGCAGAGTATGTGAATATTGGCGGTGGTTTGTGTTTGAATTTTTTTTATCCCGGCCTTGTCTTTGAAACAGAGGGAGAGTCAGACTCTGAGGGCAGCGAGCACAGTAACCAATCATGCCACAGTGAGAAGACCCTCTCCGAGAGACTGGAGATTCTGACCAATCAGGGCCTCATCCAGGTTGTCAAAGTCTTTGTGGATTGGCTCAGAACAAACACTGACATCATTGTCATGTGTGCACAGGTAAGTTTCTGTTAACGAAAGAACACACAGGTGGCACATGAAGCTTAAAAAAAAAATGCATGCATATGCATGGATTGGTAGGCTTGTGGTAGGATTTTGGTTTTGTTTTGACCACTTTATTTTGGGGGCATGGTGAGCAGTTACTCTATTTGCTCTTGATTTATAGCTTGCTTTGTCAGGTCTTGTTGGATTCTGAAAATGGCTGTACAGAGGGCTGCTTTGAACCAGTGGTATTTTCAGTTTTGTAACTGGGGCACATTGTAGTGCAGAGGCTAGTGCACTGAAAAAATGGGTATACATTTAAATTCCTCAGATGCACATTAGTCTTGACTGTTTTGATCGATTGTTAGACCTGTGGACCCTGTTCGTGGTTGTTCCTTGAGAAGCAAGACAGTATTTCCCAGCTCCATAAACCCTCAGCAGTCTCATTTCAGTAACTGTGAAAAAACACAATCATGATGAGATATGTAAAGCAAAGCTGCAGAGGAGCCAATTTATATAACACACTCATTTTTCTATTCATTAGCATGTACACGCATATCCACACTCATGCAATTGTGCGCGCACCCACACGCACACACACTCAGACATGCGGGCACGCACACACACACAGGCACACGCGCACAGACACATACGCGTACAGACACACATGCACACACACGCACACACAGATGCATAAGGAGACTCGGTGGATTCTTGTGGCCTAATTCAGAGACCTCTGATATTGACTCTTTTCTCTCATATAGAGTTCTCAGAGCCTGTGGAACAGACTGTCCGTGCTGCTCAACCTTCTGCCCGACGGCAACAAGATGCTGGAAGCAGGTGAGATGTGGAGGTGAATGGAGAGAGTGACAGGAATTGACAGAATGAGATGCGGAAGCCCACAGTCTCATCATGTGCCCATATCTACAGTTTCTCAAAGGGTGGAAATGGTTGTTTCTCTTGCGGTATATCTCCTGAGAACTCTCAGGTCTTTACGGCTGTGGGATGACCAGCAAGGCCCCACCATGCGCTGGCAGGCTGTAGTTGTGGTGCACACTGACCTTGATTGAGCAGATGCTCCTGGTTGGTTTTGCTGGTGAATTTTATCGCTCTTTCAGTGTCAGCGTGCACAGCAGTTCTCTGAGATAAAGGCCATTTCTCAGCTGTAGCGTTATTATCAGTGCATCGCACTTCACCTTTATCTGCTGCCGCTGTCTAATTGAAATACAGTAGTGAATGACAGTTTCTGCAGGGAAGAGGCAGGTGTTCACTTTGAGCGCTGATAAATATTTTATGGTATGATAGAATGGGCTATTAATGGCCCTGTTGTAGTCATCTAGTCATGCAGTTTCCCTGGCCCGGCCCTGGGGACACGCTGTGTAGGCTGGCCTCTCTTCCAGCTGTTGCGCATTCATTTGGTTTGACTAAGCTGCCGTTTGGAACCGGTTTAGATTACACATCACGGCAGTCATGTGAACGCCTTTAAGCCGTTAAAGGAGTGTCAGAGATGTGTTTGTATTTGTATTTGTTTATAATGCACTTAAAGGTGTTTATTTGAGATGCTTTTAAAAATTTCAACTGGACTTAATTGGTTGATCAGTTAATCAGTCATAGGCCTTTAAAGCTTTCATTGAACACAACAGCTCATCGTAATTAAATTGAAACTAATTTAATTAGTGTCAAAAAATGGCCAGAAACAGAAAATGTGAAAACTTTCACGGGCATAGCAAGCACACGGCACGTGTTTTTCACAAAGAACAGAGAACATGTCCGCCACTCTTAGAGGAAGGCTATTTCTCCTTGGGGGGCTCCCACTGAGGCCACCAGGCAGCCATGTTATGTTGTTGAAAGGCAGTCTGAGGCCGTCTGTCTGAGGCTGTGTATCTGAGTCCCTGTGTCTGAGGTTGTGTGTTTGAGACCCCGTGTCTGAGGCTGTGTGTTTGAGACCATGTGTCTGAGGTTGTGTGTTTGAGACCCCGTGTCTGAGGCTGTGTGTTTGAGACCATGTGTCTGAGGCTGTTTGTCTGAGGTCGTATCTGAAGCCACGTGTCTGAGACCGTGTGTCTGAGGTCGTGTCTGAGACCGTGTCTCTGCCAAATTGCGTCTCAGAGCTGGGGCTGAACCCAGAGGTTACGGAGCTCCTGCAGGAGTGCGAGCGCCCCGGACTCACCCAAACCCTGCTGCTGCCCGAGGACCTGGCGCTGCGCCACCTGCCCGCCCTCAGCCTGGCACACCGCAAACTCGACTTCACACGCGAGAGACCCGCCCTCAGCCCGCTGCAGGAGGTACCGTCAGAGCAAAGCCCGCAGAAATGGCACACGGGCAGTGAGAGTGAACAGTGTGCTTCTGGTGAACTTTGTGCCTTTTCTGTTTGCTGTCGCTAATTGTAGTTGGTGAAACCATAGAGCCGTGGTGGTGCTGTTTACTACGTAGGATTTATCACATTTTTTATTTTTCGGTAAATGCTGTTCAGAAGTGTTGCAGAAAGGATTGAATAAGCCTTTGCACTGTATGTAAATACTTTAAACTGGTGTTCTGATGGTGGAGAAAGATAACCTTCTTCGAGAGCCTTAAGAGAACAATATGTTGCCGTATTTAAAGAAGTTTACATATATTTACATTATTTTTGTTATTGTGAGTTAAAGCAGCACTTTATTTTTGCATGTCTTGGCATGCCGTATTTTATAACTCTGGTCTACACGCACTTTTATAATCACAGGACAGAAACATATTTTCCATTACTGTGTGTGTTTTGGAAGTCTTTGAGCTGATGAGTGTTTTTATTCAGAAATGCATTTCATGTGGGCCCATCTCTGCGAGATTCTGTATAGGCTAATTTACTAATTTAAAATATTACAGTAATAAAGACCTTAACATAAGGGCTTTTCCCATGTATTAAATGGTCGTTCATTTGGTTTTCTCTCCTCTCTCCTCCCTTTGCCTCCCTGGCTCCCAGTGTGTAGTGCGTCTGTGCTGTATTCGCAGTTTTGGCCACTTCCTGACCAATCTCCAGGGCAACGTGCTGCACTTCAACCCGGAGGCGGGCATCTTCACCAGCATCAGCCAATCGGAGCAGGAGAACCTGGTGCAGCAAGCCAAGGCCCAGTTCCGCATGGTGAGTGACGGGCAGCAGAGGCGGACACAAAGGGCTCGCGAGCCTGCGTCTTTCCCAGAGTCTTAACAGGAAGGCCAGAAGCCAGAGCCATCATCTGTGACTCTTTATATATGGAGGGAAAGGGCAGCGTTTCAGATGTGCTGCTTTATTACGATACACTCTTCACATGGTTTATGAAACAGGCATTTCATAATTTTCCCTTGGCCTTCTCTTTACTAGTACTGCTGTTGTGTTTGGATCATGCTGTGTGACCTCCCCTCACCCATGTGATATCAGTGAGCTGCTATTGGACATGCGATTGAATAATAGTGTTTTATGATAGAGCAGGATGAGAGGGCCACTGGCATCTGGTTAAATATGTAGGTGGAGTAGGTTAGGTTTCATGCCCTTTGTTCTGCACTTGTTCTTAAACCACGGGACACGGATGATGTAATGTTACTTCAGTGCAGTTCTTACAGAGCATGTTTGTTTGAATCTTTTGTAGAACTCTTTGGTGCAAGAGTCAGATGTACAAATAGCTGCATTGTCTGTTCACTTCACACGCACCTTTTTGGGAGTACCACAGGCTCTCTGGGCCATAGAGCAGCAGTGGTGGCAGACGCCCAAGCTCTTGTGGACGGGCTCCGCTCAGTATAATGAGTGGGAGCGCTGGAGGCGTGTCCTGTGTGAGGGTGTAATGGAGTGTGTTTATTCCTTTGTGTCCCATAGGCCGAGGAGGAGGCCCGTCGCAACCGGCTGATGAGAGACATGGCCCAGCTCCGCCTACAGGTCCCTCCCCTCTCTTACTCACTGGTCTCTCTCTCTTGCTGTGTCATCCTCTCTGGGCTCTCTTACTACGAGACATTCTGTCTCTAGCAAGGTGGCGTTATGTACTTAGGATTTAAAATCAGTGTGTGTAATTAATAATTATTAGACGCTTTAAACGCAAACACTGAAGGTGATGTAACTGTGTTTGAAACAGAATTATTAGAGTAATTACACTGCACTCTCACAGGCTCAACTCTTGTTTGATGCTGTTGAGTTTCTGGCTGCCATTTGGAATGGGCAGTAGTGCTTCCGGATCTGTCAGCTGCGCATGTTACTGTTGGTACAGTTGGGGCCTTACTCATTGGTCTTGACGTTTCAGCAGCAGCACCTGCTGTCACACGCTTTTTCAAAACCTGCTAGTCTTGATTTTGCACGTCATTTGTTTTTCAGTCCAAAATTAAAACGCATTCTACTGTGGCACCTATTCCGGCTGTGTAATATCTGTAGTAATAACAAAACTACCTTAATTTGCTTTTAATTTGAATATGGGAATCATACCTTTTGGTTTGAATCCCAAAGCCTGTATTTTTGAGTAATTTCTCTTATCTGTTTCTCCATTTTCTACACACCCTTAAAAATCCATGCCACATTACATTAAACCATCTGAGTGTGAATGTAGCCCTGGAATTAGAAGGTAATTAGGTTTTGGCGATGGTCGTGCAGGGGAGAGCCGATGGAGAGCGCTGTGTGTCTGTCGCCCCCTACAGTTGGAGGTGTCCCAGCTGGAGGGCAGCCTGCAGCAGCCCAAGGCCCAGTCCTCCATGTCCCCCTACCTGGTGCCCGACACAGCCGCCCTCTGCCAGCACCTGGGCATCCTGCGCCAGCTCGCAGGGAGCGGCTGCTTCATCATCATCATCCCCCGCACAGGTGCCCTCTCCTGCCGCCAGATCTACACTTTACGTTTCTTTCCTTTACGTGTTAGGCATTTGGCACTCTCTTACCCACCACGGCTTACACTGCATACATTCTAGACTGCGTGCTGAGGAGTCCTCACACTTAAACCGTAATTCCCTCAGCACTAAATATAGCAGCAGGCCAGTCGTCTGCTCAGGTCAGCGGGGACGCTGATAGCAGGGCTCCTGGACACATTGTAGCTCTCCTCTGTCTGTCTGTGGGGGCATAGCTGCACTGTCAGTCTGTAGCAGAATTGTCTCGTAGCGTAGCAGTTTTGCAGTGGGGCGGGAATGCTGGTGCATGCGCTAGTCCACGGGTACGGCTGTGTTTTCGCCCTCGCTGAGTAGGAATCGCCAAGCGATCCAACAACATCACACCAAGCTGAGCCGTTGAGCTGAAGGTTACATGCCGACGGTGGGGGGGGGGGGGGGAAAATGCCATTGTGTTCAATGGAACACTGCCGGTTTTGTTCCTTTAAGCCCAGCAAAATCTCCCGTTGGTCTTGAAGCCCTGTTAGGAGAGCTCTTGGTTAACATGCACTGTGTCTTCTCAGCTGCAGTTAGAAGGTTGATGGAAGTACACCTTCCTGAGTAACTAACTTGTCCAAAGACCCCCACATTTTTCATTAAACTTTTCTTGCTCGGATGAGCAGCTAATCTATACTTTAGTATAACTAACATACCGCATCAGTCAGGATGTCATCACTATTCTGAGTTTGGAATGCATAGAGCGAAACATGCAAGACAAAACACTTTGACGTTTGGCCTGTTGAAAGGCAAACATTGATTGAAATGAAGTGGTTTTTTCAGTTAGAGGATTGAATTGTTCACAGCAGGGGAAATATTTTGAAATTGGACAAAACTAATTAGAGAGCAGTTCCTGGGCAGACCTAAAGGCGTTTCTCTCCCACGCAGTGATCGATGGTCTGGACGTGCTGAAGAAGGAGAACGCAGGAGCGAGGGACGGAATCCGCTTCCTGGAGTCGGAGTTCCGCAAGGGCAACAGGTGGGCCTTCCTCCACCCCCCACCCCCCTCCATCTTTCCCCGTTGTGGCCTTGTGGGTTTGCCACAGCAACATATTTTAGCGACCAGCGTTGATGCCCACAGCTATGATGGTGTGCTTTTCAGCTGTACTTGTGCTTGGACAGTATAGTGGTTTCACACAGACTCTCTCAGTCATGGTTAGGCTGCTGGCTGCTTGCATCCTTTGCATGTATAGCAAGTCTGAGTGTTTCCATGCTTCACATGAAAAAAGTGTTTACAAAACAAGGACTAACTGTCTGAAAGATATACAGCTTAAGAAATCAATTTAGCTGTCTATGTAGTTTCTATCTTTAGAAATGTTTTGGTAAAAGTAAAGATGCCGTCTGTAATGCTCCCCTCTTCCCTCCAGATACATCCGCTGTCAGAGGGAGTCTGGGCGGAGCTTTGAGAGGGACAAGCTCAAGCGGCTGGACATTGAGGCGTGGTAAGCTTGGCTAGGCTAACGGTCGGCACTGGGGCTGCATTTAGATTTGGTGTGGGTCTGTGCTGTCTGACACCTGTTCTTCCGCTGTTTCCGCTAAAGGCACCTGTACAAGATGGTGGACAGCTGCCGTCAGCTGACCGTCTCCCAGAGCAACGGCGATGAGGACACGGCGGGCATGGTCACCATCCTTACGGGACACTCCGCGGAGGACCTGTCGGCTCGCTCCCCGTCCATGAAGGTCCGTCCCTGAGTCTAGACACCTACCAAAGCGCATGGCACCCCAACCCACCTTACACTTGCATTTGATCTGGCCAGTTTGTTCAGAATGATCGAACCATTTCTCATTTGTTTCTGCTAATTCACATATCTGTTATAGTTCTGATAACTTTGCCGCATGTGCAAAATAAGAGTAACGTTAAACTATTCATGTAGTTTATGATTTATTAAGCCCACCGTCATGTTATTAATATCCTAAGGGTTTTGTTAAATACATATATTATCTGCTATATAGATGGGCAAATTCCTAGGTGGATGTGAGTCTGTGACTATATGCAATTTTTCTAATCTTGCTCTTCAGTTGGCTACCCAAGTGTATACCTCTCTATACAATGTATTTTAAAATGAAAGTGTGTCTTGGCTTTTAAGCCCTGTGCAGTTCTTGGTGGGTGAATTACCTTTCTAATATGGAAAGCACACTTGAGGACACAGGTTGTTTTACAATGTGGCCATGCCTATTTTAATCTCATAGTTTCTCTGCGTCAGGCTTTGCGTGTGGTTTTGCATGAGAGTGGATGATTCAGGAAAGCCGTTTGGAATTTGATCCACTGACTTTGTGCTCTCTCCTCACAGTCGGCAGTCCAGGCTGTGGCTGCAGCAGGCATGGAGCTGAAGAACATTCTGGAGTTCTACCGGCAGTGGAAGGAGATTGGCTGAAAGCGTGAGAGGGCGCGGTCGGCACGGCGGTCAGCTGATCACACACTCACTCCCTCTCTCTCTCCCACTATTTTGCTCTGTCTGTATCCACGTCTCCAGGAAACATAAATAAAGAAGGAACGAAAGAGGGTGGAAAAAAGTGCAACAGTAGGGGAAAGAAAAGCAAGAAATGGGCCTGGGGGTTACTAAAAAAAACGTCCGCAGATCCCTACCCCAACAGAGGAAACGATTCCAAAAGTTGGGGTGGGGGTAAGAAAGGGGGACAAAACAACCAAGTGCTCCCTGTACACGTCATAACCAGGTATATACTCTGTATGGATAAATGAGTATATACGCGCCGAGAGAGAAATTTACACAGACACACACACAAATATATATATCTAGAGAAGTGCTTTTGTATTTTTGTTTCATTCTTTTACCCTGAGTTCTTGTGGAGATGAGGGGACACAATCGGGAAGCCTGTGTTTGGTTTGCATGGCTACAGCTGGGTTGTAACAGTAACCTGACAGAAAGCAAGAGGGGGGGGAAAAAAGTCCCTGAAGAACATCTGTCCAGTGTTCAGCCCCAAAACCAACTGGGACTTGAAGCTTAAAGGGCAGAAAAGGAATCAGGTCAGTGGATGTACACTTCTTAGGAATTGTTTTCTCTCATATGTGGCTGATCTATTTTTTATTTTTTTGCTGTGTATTTTTGTGACTGGTGACAAAAGTATTGTATTGTCTGTATGGAGGGGAAGATCTACAAAGGCAGGTTGCACCCTGGCTGTTTGAATTTGATTTTATTTTTGTATGTCGTACTGTAAATTTTGCTTTTGTAAGCTGTTATAAAGAAACGGAAATTACGGGGATCGGGTCAGTGTCTTGTAACGTTCCTGAAACTCACATCATGCCTCTTTTATGAAACTATCCCCACTTCCTGCCAAGGCAAGGTCTGTGGGGGGGTGGGCCCGGATCCTTGGTCAGTCTATAGACATACATGGTCCAAGTAGACGGTAGACCCAACGAGTGGACTGCTGTAAAACTTTGGTTCTGCAGCGTCTCCACCTTTCTGAAATCCAAGCGCAGTTCACAAAATTCCCTTCCCACACATCTACCATTACTACTCCATACTTCCTGTTTCATAATGCACTGTGCAGAGGAATCCAACGTGTGTGGCCACGCATTAAACAATAAAATGTTTCGTCTACGAACCAGACTCATTTATTTTTTTGCCTGCACTAAAGGAGGACAATCACGGCAGCAGCAAGTACCCACAAAATGGTTTACAAAGAACCTACATTGCACATGAAAAAGGAAGTTATTAATGAAAGGTCTGGAAGAAAATGAAGATGATAATGCTTTTACAAATAAGAGATGTAATGTGATTAAATGCGTATCACCAGAGATATTGTATAAAGTAGGACTGTGTTATACAAGAGAGATTGTGGACTTTGCCCTGAAAGTACTGTCCGTTTGCGGTTGAACCAAAATGTCCTTCTTTGCAACTTCCTAGCACAATAGTTAAAATGGTGGTCAGATTTCCTTCAAATCAATTTTATTTGTATAGTGCTTCCACCCGGACACTTTGCAGAGGAAACGGAAAGTAATTGGGGGTGGTTAGGGTTAACCCCAAAACACCCTATTGGGTAGAAAAACACTCAGAAGGTGGTGAGAAAAAACTCTCCAATGGGAAGAAACCTCGGGAAGAACCCGGCTGTTGAGGAGAGCTCGTCCTCTGTTTGCCGCCTCAGAGAGCGGGCTTCTCCTCTAGAGCTGGGTTCCTCCTGATAGTTCTTCCAAGTTTCTCATTTGTAACCAGAAGATAATAATGGTAGTCCAGGGAATTACGATGTAGGCCAATCATAACCTGCTTTGATGTGTGAGAGAAAGTGAGTTGACGGAACAGACTGTACGTGGGGAACCGGAATGAAGAGTAAGCCAGTGAAGCTGAAAGAAAGTACGGCGCTTCGGCCCACCATGTGCCCGGCGTCACATGACCGTAGCTTTGTGTTCTCATCCTCTCAGATTTATAATGAAGCCAACGAGGGCAATGGGAGCTGAACCAGGGGGATCCTGGCAGCCAGAATGCAAGTAATTGCAGATTTTACTAGCACTGCCACTGGCAGACTGATTTGCCACAGACAGATACTGGACTCCAATTCATGTATGTTGTATGTAGTTTCTTTTATAGGTTGTGTTATAAAAAGTGATTAATGTGATCACAGCTATACATGTAATATTTGCACAGCTTTCAAGGCAATGTGTTGAACCCTTTTTTTAAATGGACTTTATTGTCTAAGCCCAGATGATATTTCTCTGCAAATGCATTTATGTGCATTTGGAGACTAACGTTTGCTTTTGGGGGCATCATTGCCATTTAGCTACAGTATATCATTGTTGCTGGATGCAACATACTGTATATTTTAGAAGTGCAGCGAGGCCCCCCAACCATCTTAGGTGCTTAAAACTGTAATAGCTCATTGAACTGAATTTCTAATCCTTAAATGTAATGCTTCCACTTCCTGGAAAGCCTATTAACTCCCCAGCCAGTGCCTCCTTTTCAGCTTAACTGAAAAATGGCATTTAGTTTTTTCCACAACTGTCTTTTTTTCACTAGGGACTGAATCTCAGTTCTTGAAATCCCCTTTGTATTTCTGCCCAAATGGTTAGCTGTCTTGAAGCGAATAGCTGTTTCTGTATTTTATACAGTTGAAAATTAGATAATCTGCCAGGAGTAATTGCTGTCTTGAAGCGAATAGCTGTTTCTGCATTTTATACAGTTGAAAATGAGATAATCTGCCAGTAGTAATTGCAATACTTGGTATCTTCAAATCTAAAATTTTAGCTGTCTCAGCTTTAAAGAGCTTTGTGCATGGTTTGTGCATTGGCTAATGTGTCACACTCTCTCGCTGGGGTCAGGGGCATAACAATTTTGACTATTGCAAAGATTTGTGCAGGAATGACTATATTTCCAAATAGGTAGTTATGCTAAAATCCAAAATAAAGACGTAGTCTTACTTTAATTGCAGAATTTTCTGAAATCTACAGAAATATTATTAACCCAAGATGTCATCACTTAAACTCAAACTAGGTATGCTAATCCTCATTTGTTTGTAAAACTGATCCGCATATTTTTCCTTGCAGCATCTCCTACTTATTTGGCCCCCAACCCCATCTAACCTCTCGTGCTCATTCATCACTGAGTCTGATTGCTTTGTAACTAGGGCCCAGTGTGCCCACTATTCTTTGCACTATTGAGAGGTCTCCTGGGTCAGCCTTCACTGGGCTTAATGCCCAGTCCTCGTCATGGCACACAGAGACGTTTGCAGATTAAGCAAAGATGGCAGACCAGTGTCCCACTTTTTTGGGGGGAATTTCACATAGGCCTGTCCTCATGCCCAGGTGAGCTCTAAACACATCAGAGGGATAGAAACAGACTTATTCATTCTAATCTCCAGACTGCCATCAGTTGATCATTGGATGTAGACCTTCAAGAGATGCAGCCCGGGTTTAACTTTAATTTGCGATATATGAATGAATCCCGGCGGTTGTACTCTCTTATAAAATGGCATATTTTGTGTCTAATAGTTTTTGACATTAAACGCTAATAGATCGCGGTATGTTGACTGTTATGAGTTGTGAAAAAGTAATAGGCTAAAATTACTATCGCTGGCAGTAGTGCTATATGCAGGACACTGTTGAAACATGCCGCATTTATAATTGATACCCCTGACAATTTAGCGCTGATGTTGTAACCGTGTCAACCACGAATCTTACAGAGTCATTCAAAAAATTATTTTAAACAGGCTGTACATCAAAATGGGTTAAATGATTGCTTTTTTCTAATATATTGGCTCGCGCGAACAGAAGACTTATGGGTACGGCGTTAAAAATACCAACGGTGCAAGTCGCAGTGAACAACAGCCTGGAAGCATTCCTTTGCATGCTCTACAGTTTGCAGCGTAAGACATACGATTAAAGTGTAAGTAGCATAACCTACATTGTAACTGACGGAGCGACGTCGTCATAATCAAAGAAACCAAATCGTGCGTTTATTCTTTTTTCTTCTTGACTGTCTCCTGATTCCGAAAACAATGTTTCTTTCTCGTTCCTATCCAATGAAAAGGTCGATGTGACCAAGAGGGTGGGATTTCGACGACGGGACTACAGTGTTTTCAATTTTCTTGCAGAGGAATGCTAAATCAGACAGTCAACGAACAGCTAGATGATAATTCACAATAGCTGCGCTTAGTGCTGTAATGGAACCGTAATTGCACTAAAATTCCCGAAGCTGAGTTCTTGATCACTTCTTCCGCCCCGTCAAGATATGCGGGTATCATCTCGTGGACAAAATAAAGCTAAAAGGTTTGTCTTTGCTTGTTTTTATTTTAGTAACGTTTCTGATGTTATGTTGTAGATAACACGTGCATAGGCCTATTCGTGATTAATTGCATACTCTAATTCAGTTAAGTTTTTCGGGAGACTTTACAGTTAGTTTAATGCAGGCAAGTTCAAACAGTATTCTGTTCTCGTTTGGGGCTCTTGTTCCCTGTTCAAGGCAAGTTTTGACACAGCGCGTTCTGGCCACTCCCACTGTCCCTGGAAAACAGTTTTTCTAAATATGTGTAATTTTATAATTGCCATGATTTACTTTATTTAGTATGACATTTAGCTATGTGCATTTTTGTTCCTGTGTCTGTACAGAATGGACCCATTAACTAGGCTATATTTAATGTAAATTATAAAAAATAAAATAAAATACAATAATTTTTTTAAAAACTGGCAGGAAGTAATGATAATGTTTTTTTTAATTATTTCTAAGCGCGCTTCACTGATATCCTTTCTATGGACACGTTTAGGCCTATGGAAATTTTAAGTGTGATGAAACCGCATGGAAATCGTGAGAAGTGAAAACCAGTTTTTCCTGATGATTTATGATGTTTCAAGGATATGATGAATATGCCCAGAAGCCTACTCAGAATTGATTCAATTCACGAACCCTTCAGCGTGTTTTCACATACAGAGATCCTAGGGAATCTCTTCATTTCATATCGACTGCTGAAAATATTCATACATTTACAGAGCAGGATGGGTAAGACATAACATTCCATTGAACTGCCACTATTGCTTTAATCATCGGGATGTTGGACGGACTTTTAAGTTTAACCTTAACCGCAGCCTTTATCCAAATTATTTATTTGTCGCCTAATCGGTCATTGATCAGTACATCAGTAGCTACGTGTGCTACAAAATGATCTAGCTGTTCTGCTATTGGCTCTGTGCTTTCAAGATATGCTTCAAATGAAGTTCCATGGCTAGCTACGAAGCCTACACACGTTGACTGTCAAATGGTTGTTTCGCTTAAGACATTGGTTCTGCCTATTTGAAACGCAATCAGCCCTGAAAACAGGCGTGTTAATCATTTTGGCTGCATCCTTCGTTGAAAACTATTTTGAATAAGTAAGGGTTGTCTTTAAACTAATCTGCTGTAGGGAAATTAATGCATGGGATCAGAATTTGAATGCATTGTGAGTGGGCGTTCGCGCGTGTGTGTTGGAGAATAACTGTAAGGTTAATTTATGATGTGGGGATGTCGAGAAGGAACGGTCGTGCTCTGGCGGAGCTGAATCACTGTACTCTACACATGGCCCTTGTTGTTTTTGTACCAACAGTCCACGTGAGCACAGAGGGATACATTGTCTGAATCCTCCAGGTTCCTTCGGTAAATAAGTTGATGGGCAGCTCCCGATCGTTCCGCAGTCATGGAGCGAGGCTGGCCCCTCGGTTTCCTGTCATTCCAAGCTTCCTTGCGCAACCCCGCTCTCTGCATGTCTGACTCCCACGTTGCCGTGTTGCTGGAAACTTTCTCCTAGCACTCACCAGCAACATAGGAGGCCCATACCAAGGGATTTACGGCACGTTTTTATTTCCAGGGCTAGCGCTGTGTGTACAGTTCAGTGTGAAAAATGAGCTCGAGGGAACTTCATGGCTGTTGTCACAGGGCTTAAAGGAAATTTCTATCAAAGCCATGACAGGGAGGTCTTAAGGTAGCGCCATTGGCATGTTTTTACTATTGCTTCTGGATATAAAGCGCTGCTGAAATGTAGTGTGAAATTTTTTTTTAACTTTTATTTTTGTTTTCAGTACCACATAATATTTGTCAGGGTAGTTTATTATCTATAAAAATATCTGAGGGATGAATAACCATTCAGGCCGAACTTTTAGTCTGTTTTTCAACTGATCAGTTATTCATTTGGGACACTTTTATAAGTTACCACTTTTCTGTGTGCAGCAGATAACGTTTCTGCTCGTAACTACATTTCTGCGCAATTCAAATGCATTAAAATTGTTCAGCAGAGACTAACTGTATAATCTGAACTGGTAAAAGGTATGATTTCAGTGATTGTTTTGCCTCTTTTGCCATAGTGTCCATGATGATTTATCAGTTCTTTCTTAATGGTTACAAAGTAATTCCATAAGATTAAAAGCTAATGATCAATACCCATGTATACCCAAAGCCATCACACTCATAGACAAGGCTTTTATTAACTAGGATGCCTATGGAGATTTAAATCTATTTTCCAAGGTAGTCAGCCAATTTAAATTACCTGATATGCAAACAAAATTTCTGATGCAACTTGTCTGATGAAGATGTATGGTTAACGTGTCAATTGTAACAGACATGTTTTGAATACTTATTTAATTTTTGGCATAGCAGTCATTGCACAAGTTATACGTTATTCAGTGCCAGTTTAATCATTTTTAGTATTTCATTTTTGTATTGATTAGTTGCATGTAACACATTGTGCCACAATTAATTTATTTTAATATGAACATTGAGTGTTATGAAGGATGAAGATGACATATTTCCTTCATAACGTTCAATGTCAGGTATAACAATAGCATGCTTAATATGGGATTATAGTTGGTCAGAATTCCAACCTGTGATGCTGAGCTCAGAGTCAGCTTTGATTATAATTTCTCCACATTTATTTGGTGGATCAGCCTGTGAGTTCAAAAGGCCAATTGAATTGTCGGTTCATGTCATATCAATTTATCAGTTTGTGCCATTTAACCAGGTGGCTACCAGTGAGTCAGCATTATGTCTTTGCAGGTACACATTTTCGTGTTGTAATACTAAATAGCTTATCAGCAAAATTACCACCAGTTATACTGACAAGCTCATGAGGCCATAGGCGTAGATTTCAGGGGGGACGCAGGGGATACGTCCCCCTCAATATTTAGAACACGTGCATTTGTCCCCGTGAGTGTATTTGTACATTGATTAAGGCTATGAACTAGCCTTGATGACATTATCTGACAAATATATGGCAGTATACTGGCCCTGAATTGAACTACAATTTAAGAAGTCAGGATAGTTTTCCTTTTTAAATGATGAGTTAAAAGTGTTGATGAAATACAGTTTACAGAATGAAGAAAATGGATACTATAGCTCACTTGGTGCTAGAAATCTTTTACCTCCATGTTAAGTCAAAGCTGCAGTTACCTGCATGCATCAAGCCCCTCCCACTGATGAGTGCCTAGGGAAAACTTGTAAATTAAAGTTCCGTGACACATTGTTTTTGAGTTTTCTGAAATAGGTCAAGTAGATCTGTAGCATGCTTAATATGGAATCATTGCAGGTCAGAATTCCAACCTGTGGTACTGAGCTCCATGTCACCTTCCATTATCATTTCTCTAAATGTATTTGGTGGATTGGCCTGTGAGTCCAAAAGGCCATTTGAATTGGTTTAATAATACATTTATCAGTTAATGCCATTTAACTAGGTGGCTATTAATAACTAAGCATTATTTGGTTGCAGGTACACATATTTGTCAATCCTGTAGAATGGTGCAGTGGCACATTGGTATGCACTGTACATGCACACAGATGCAGACATGCAGCTGTGTTCTGGGCATTGGCTTCTCATTGTCACCACTGCCTGATAAAGACGACCATTGAGAAAGGTCATGTGATGGAGTCACGAGCAAGGAAAGGAATTTCAGAATTCAGGAGGGAGACAGAGAGAGGGAAGGAACACTGGAATGTTGGGTTCAGGATAGATGGAAATTCAAAGAGTTTTGGAGAAAATACAGAATGAGGAAAAAGATTGAAGCAGATTGTCATCAAGTTGGAGACTACGATCAATTAATTGATATTTTTCTTTTGAGACATAGCCAGTTATTATTAGTCATATATAGGAAATATTGTGTCCGACTAATATTTTTCTCCAGCCTGTTACATGTGATGAAAATTAGAATATATTGCTTTGTATTGGCATCCCTTTTTATGTTTTTTTTTAGAGGAAAACCATGCAAACCATTTTCTTTTCTTTATTGTGTAAATGTGGGATGGAAAAACTTGACTAAATTACAACACAGCATTTGCATGTGGAAGATTGTGTTATTGTTTTGACAGCGGTCATTAAACAGACATTAAATGATCAATTAAATAGGCAATGTGCACCACAGTTCAATTGGGCCATTCTTCTTTCACAGCACATAGTTTTACTCTTTTCTCTTGCCTTTAAGTTCTCAGAAAATTCTGGTGCCCATAATGCTCACAGGTTCTTTAGTGTTCAAAGGGAGATACTAAGCAAAGGAATACAATAACTAGTGTTACACAATGTTCATAGTCACTTTACAGCCCATTACAGTTGAAAAGTGGAAGGGTGACTCTGAATGGAAGAGCAGCAAAGCCATTGGTCCTACAAACTTGGCGATGAGATCTGTGTACCTAGCCAAACATGTTTCCTCACATTCGAAAGCAACCCAGTATGCACCCCACTTCTGTGAGCACACTGCTTTGCTTTTATTAGCTCATGTAGCCCATGGAATTATAGGATTTAGCGGTTAACTGATGGGTGAATGGGTCTGAAATAATTTAGTGGAGGATATTGCTCAGGTTTGGATGTCGGATGTTTATGCAGCCCAGTGGAATCTGCTTAAATTCCCTGCAGTCCAAGTGTCTTCTCTCAAAGGCTTGATGAAATAAAGTGTCAGACACATATTTCCTGGCCAGACTTCTGAAGACATGTTGTCAACCGCTGTTAATAAACTCTTGGATGGACTTTCTGGCTATACAAAACATGGGTAATTTATTGGGTAAATAACTAGAAATTATAAGTTGTGACATTGTGGTAATCTGATAATGTGTTAGAACCCGTGGGGAGATGTCACCTCTGTTTATGTGCAAATGTATATTGTGTTGTATATGATTGAAAATGAGATTAGACCAAGTACCTATCATTTACTTACTCAAAATATGCTATTGCTTGAAGCTGAGACCATTTTTGTTTTGCCTTTCTGCTTTTACTCTACAATATATTCAGCATTCTAAGGGATTTTACAGGGGCAAAGCATGACATGCATGTCCTTGAGAGAATCTCAGAGAAGCTTGGGTGGGTTCTTGGTTCATCACTTTTCTTGCCTGGAAGGTACCCACACTCTCAGCATGCCATCCTGTTAAGAAAGGACCCTATTTGAGTGTCCACACCTTTTCATACACCTTTTCCTACAGTCTTGCTTAGGGTCCAACAGTCCCACCCAACACTAGGCCAAGGCATAAAACAGAGCATTTCCTTCCATGCAACAGTAAATACTTCAACATGTAAGAATGAATTCATCCAGAGACAAGCTGCAGTGTCAAACTCCTGAACTTCTTGAACCCACATGGAATTGATCCAAGGCTGAACCCTTTCCCGAATGTCACACAATGCTTTGTCACACCAGTGAACAGTCGTCACTTTGTTCAGTAGAGATTTCCTCAAAAAACATCACTTGTCTCTTGTTTGGAACTAGTTGTCACATTCATGTGCTTTCTGTGCTGCTGCTGGTGCCAGTAGGGTGGGGGGGAATTACAAGAGTCTTAGCCAGGATTAACTGTTTGGATTGCACACCTCAACCCCTCTCTATTAAGGTGTTACTGAGCACCTGTATAAGAATAGCTGTTCTTGGGAAGAAATTGATTGAAGAATTGATTGAAACTTTGCATATCAGTCCAGTCTGGTTCCAAAAGATATATATTCAAATATAGAGACAATTATCCAAATGCTGACGCTACAGGAGCACTTCAAATAAAAAAAAAATCCTTACAAATCAGCCGTTTGTGCCACATCATGCATGAAACTTTGTGTGGTTATATTACCAGGTGAGACAAATCTTTCATACCCTGCAAACTAGTGAAAATTCCAATGTCCATCACTGATTTTTCCAATAACAGTGTAACTAATGAACTAATTCACTTTTTAATTTTAGGTCCAACATACACCAAAATCACTCACAGGCATCACTATACACTTGATCTATGTGGTCTGTCGATAGTTTAAAAATCTTAGATTTGTGAATGAAAACGTAAAAATGAATAATGTGCTGTACAGAGAGACTATAATATCTCAATTTTACAAAATCTACATCTTCTAAAAAAACTTCCACACAATCTAAAAAATTGTCAGCTGAAACAAATATCCTTGAATTGCTGTATAATTTCAAAACAATAGCATAAAAACTCAATTTCTGCTCTTATCAGTCTAATAAAGGCTCTTTAGTTTAATGCCATTCAATTTTGTAACCATATTTGGGGGGCACCATAACAATATTCTGCTTGTGGACCTAATTTGGCCAGGGGTGGCACTGTGGGTTGGCACTAACATGGGGAACAGCAATATTTCCATGGCAATAAAATCTCGCCAAAAAAAAAAAGAATTGCAAGGCCCTGTGGGGTGTCCTTCCTTACTCTGATCATTTAATTTAGAAAGCTCAGTTGTATTGACCAGCTTTGTTCATTGCTGCAACCTCCACTATCAATTCTGGAAATAGCAGAGAAGCATGCAACGTCCTTTGAAACACATGACGTGATGATACAGGGGTTGCTGTCAGCCACAAGTTATGGTCATCACCAGCTGACTGAAGGGCTCCTGCCCAGGGTGATACCATGGCCAATTTTGTGTTGCCCTGTGGGGCTGCTGGCCACAGTCAATATTGGCACAGTCCATACTCGACACCAGATAGTGGATCTCATCTATACAATGGAACAGTACCTTTAAAGCAGGGGTCCTCAATCTTGTCCTGAAAGGGCCGGTGTGGGTGCAGGGTTTTGTTCCAACCACACAGAAACACTCCTGATTCTCCTAAACAAGGTCCTTAGGAAAGACTCTAGTGGCTGATTAGTGGTATGAGGTGTGTAACTGTTTGGTTGGAATGAAAGCCTGCACCCACACCGGCCCTTTCTGGATAAGATTGAGGGCCCCTGCTTTAAAGGAACCTGAAACTCTTGCGGCCTGACCGTGACAATTTGACATTTCATTTGTGTGAGTGATATATTCTCACATTTGAATCAGAGGTGTGGGTCAGAGTAAAATCTCTGCCCTCTTACTGAATACTGCTGATGTTTCTGTATTTATAGCAGGGACCCGCTTATCAGGTAGGTGTGGATATTTCCACTTATCCCGAAAGCCCCCTGTCAGTGCATTACTGTGGAGAGTATAGGCCACAGTCAAGCTTCATGCCAGGTGTATGAGTAATGATCCAAGAAATAATAATGACGAAAGTAGAATCTACTGTCATGAGCCTGAGTTAATGCAAAGATACTATTTTTGCTCATGTAATGAGACCTACTGACGGATCGCCAATGCTAATGTTGAAACATTAAATTGCCACCGTCCATGACGACAAATACCTCTGATAAACAGAACTGTTTGCACTGAGGACAGACAACGGCAGCTAATTTTCCGATGCCACGCTTGAATTCCGCCTGCCCTTGCCAACAGCTCTGCAAGCTCTGCTGGTGCGCCCACTATTACGCGCTAACACAGACGAACTTCTGGCCGCCACGGACCATTGTCTGGTTTTTGCATCTGCTTTGTGTGTGGACGGGAGCGCTCGCATTCCGTTGTATGAGTCGCGCGGCTCATTTTCATATGGCGAAGCGCGTAACAGTCACCCCTCGGCCTTTGCGTCTCTGCAAGTCGCACAAGGCACACTTTGTTCCTGAAAACAGGAGAAACGGCTCCAGCTGCAATAGTGACTGTGTGGAGTGAACCTTTCACCGCACCCACCAGTGGCTTAGGTTTCCGTAGTGATGGCAGGAAAAAACAGGCAAATGTTGTCACAATTTGCAGAAGAGGGGACTGCTCAAGGCTGTTTTGCAATACCCAACAGGAGTAGTTCCCAACTTGGCCAGTCCTAGTGCTATGTGTGCCAGTTATGTAATGTTCTCCAAGAAGTGTTCTTCCCTATGATTCATATAAATTAAATCGTGACCCTTTCTGGCTATCTGCTTTGTATAATACATCTGATGTTTGCTTTGTAGTACCTAGAGTACTTTAGCATTTATTTCATTCCAGGCAAAATTAAAGCTGTTTATTTGTACTAGTTATGGAGTTCATATGAAATAGGCCAGGTGCTAGCCTTCACATACTGATTGAACCAGGAGCATTATGTTAACTGGAGAGGATATTGAACATTGTATATAAAAGAACATAGTTAATGTCATAATGCAATATTGCATAGTTTACATAGATATTTTCATGAAATAGATTTTTTAAAGTTTGATTGAATTGAAATCCATTCACTGATATAATTGTACACGTTGAAAAAGTTTGCTTTTTTCATGTGTAACAGGCACGTGAGCCCTTAGGCCTCTTCCTGTCTGGACACATATATTTGTGCGGGCGTACTTGCCCCTGCATGTTTTTGTCTGCTATTTATGTGTCACGTTTCCTGCTCTCCACAGATACACCAACCCCCGTGTGTCCACAGAAAGGCTTTCTTTAAATTGTTTTCGGACTTGACACAGGATACTGTGCTTGATTCCCCGTGCATTGCAACTTTTGCAACTAATTACAAGTAACTGTTACTGGAGCTTATTCCTTTAAACAAATTTAATGTACTTTAAATCTAAAAATATACAATTAAAAATGTACAGTACTGTGCAAAAGTTTTAGGCACCCTAGATTTAAAAATATATAGTATATATTTGGTGTATATACTTAGATGTTTATTTTTTGTTTTCTGCAGTAGTGTGTCAGTAGAAAAGAGCAAATTTGAGATTTCCAAACATGAATTTTCCAAAAAATGAAATTTTACAGATACATTTTTGTATTTTGTGAAATAAAGTAATATTTTAAGTAATAGACTACTTTTCAGATAAAAACTTGATCAAGGGTCTCTGGGATTACCTGGAGAGCCAGAAGCAAGCGAAACAGCCAACATCTGCAGAAGAACTGTGGCAAGTTCTCCAAAATGCTTGGAACAACGTACCAGCCGATTTTCTTATAAAACTGCAGGACAGTATACCTAAGAGAATTGATGTAATTTTAAAGGCGAAGAGTGGTCACACCAAACATTGATTTTATTTAGTTTTTAACTATTTACTACTCTTATTATTTTTTTAGATATTTATAACCTTTCATTATTTTTGAAAGCATCTTATCTGTACAGCATTATTTTCACAGGTGCCTAAGACTTATGCACAGTACTGTATATTAAACAAGGTCCAAGATAATTATTCTGCATGGAGTTTGTAGCTAATAACAATGGCCAACAAGCAGCACAAGTGTTAGTGTCAATAGCCAAAAGCAATCACTGAATGGTGTTTTGTTGCACTTGCTTTGTCACCATTACCACATAACAATGTGCCTTACTGTCTTAGTCGGAGGTGGTTACATCACTAAGCAGACTCGCTGGCTCTCAAGCTGTCTGTCCTGTCATCAAGTGTAATTTTATCAAAAATGTCCATCACAAACAAAGGACTTTGAGATCAAACCTGTAATCTGTACCTGGGTGTTTTCAATTGCTTTCTATTTCTCCTTTTTACACAAAGTTTGCCCATACACCTGGGCCTATGTTATACTATTATTGATATAAGTGAAGACACTTCGGTAAGTTTGGTAAATGGCACACTGCAGTCTATTTTTTATACCAAAAATGAATAATTCAGCAAGATTATTCTTTAAACCTAGCAATCATGATTTGGCATTCCTAATCATAGTCATCCCATTAATATGATGCCTTACTGTTACAAAAAAACCATAATTCATTACCTAGTAGGTAAATGCCTGCTAGCTGAAATATCAAAATTTTCGTTCACCAGGCCAAAACGAAAATAAGCAACATTTCTAGATTCATGTGCATTTGGCTGTTAATAGTAGTGTGTGGTTGTGATTGATGCTTTAATTAAATTCGGGAATGTTCACATGGGAGAAAATGAGTCCCCATATATCATTCTGTAGGGGACATATGAATGTAATAGTTCAGTGCTTGAGAGAGACCCCTGCGTGTGACATGCTTGTTTTTCCCCCATGTTCCCTGCAGTGTTTCCTGAGTGGCGGGCTGGCCGTGGGGGTCAGGGCTGGGCCTGGGGGCGGTGCATGTGGTGGGAGGACGATGGGGGAGGTACCCAGCCCCCCTGGTTTGAGTGCCCAGTGTGGTGTATGCTCTGCCGGGGTGGCAGGGCCCGGCTGAGACAGGCTTACCAGAGGGGGAGGGACAGGTTTCGGCTGCCCACAGACATGCTGAGCATCAAACTCCCTGAGCTCTTCAACATCCACCAGGTGCCACGAGTGAGTGCGACCCACTGCTCCGGAATACCAGCGCAAGCACAACAAACCAAACTCTGTCCAGGCCATGACTCCTCCTTAGCACCTACTCTGCCCAGCTGATGTGGTACAGGGCCTCTGTGACACAGCATCTTCTGCTTGTAAACATCTACAGTTATGTATCAAAAATGTACATAACTGCAGAACTCCCTTTGAGCTGACAGGGATATAAAAAAGCATAACAGACAAAGAAAAAACACACTTACCGATATCAGTATTAATTGATACCTGTATTAGATATGCAGTATATATTAACTTTACCATATGCATATGGTAAAGTTCATATAAAAGATATGCAGTGTAAGATGCACAGCAGACCAATACCTGGTTCAATAAAAGTATATGATAAATAAACTATTTAAAAAAATATATATATATATATATAGACATAGCCATGCAGGCCAGTAAATCTCAGACAGGTTAAAACCATAAATTCTTCCTTGATAAAAATATTAATTCATCGTCTATGTACTGAGAAAAAAATCATAATTTGCATTGTGATATTCCAATTAAAAACAAAAAGTCATTTGTTTGCCATACAGTACAAATGTATATGTAGTACATATATACATATATATATATCCTTTTTTTCCCGGTGTATATTTGTTGCATGGTTTGCACCGCATTCAGAAAAATGCCTGTTGTGCAAGTATTTGTTGTTTAATAGTATTATCCGGTGAGTTATGAGTGGAAATGCCTTGTTATTCTGTTTTGAAGGTATTTCAGGAGGATGGCATCATATCTGGCTACCGTCACCCCCACAGCTCTGCCTTGGACTGCATTCTCAGCAGCTTCCAGATGACCAATGAGACAGTCAACATCTGGACCCACTTCCTGCCCACATGGTAAGAAATACCTTTACCTTTCTCCCCAGAACCATAACAAAGCACAGTGGGCCTTGTTACATCTGTGTGGGTTATAGATCCTAAACTGCCATGGGTTAAAACAAGGCCTGCTGTCTGTAACCCTGAAGCAAATATAATCTTTCTGGTTCTTTGCAATGGAGTTCAACATATGGTGGCCGTGTGTTACTGTCTGTCTACAACCTTTTCATCTGCAACTTAATTTTCACGTCAGCATTTGCACATCCATACTACTTTGCCCATACAAATGCTTCTTTTCAAATATTGCGGCTGATTTGGGTAGTAGTTTTTGGCTAATTTTCATATGTTGTTCAGGAAAGAAACCTGTTATGTTTTGTGTCAAAATATTTGGCTACAATTTAGCTGCTAAATGAACTGCCCTTTGACAAAAAAATAACAAATTCTGTATTGTCACTCCAATGATGATTTGGACGTTAGCTACGCCTACTTGTAAAAGAGTCAGGCTTCTATTAATCTTCGATTTTAATCACCAAGACAGTGGAGGCAATCTATAATTTGTCAACACAAACCAGATACTTGGAGAAATAAAGTTTACACCCATGGAAAACATTTCTTGAAGGACTTTCTTTAACTCCACATACAAAAATCAAGCATATCATATTGACTGTAAAATCCATGCTAACGTAAACCAGGGAAAGAATAAGGTATTATCATCACTCAGTAGAAAACCATTAATTAATACTGGACTACACAACTGAATTACTCAAGTTAACTGCATGAAATCATTAAATTAAAAATGGCCAGCCATACTGCTGTGTTGGCCTTATCATTGTATAACAATAGGGCCAAATAGAAGCAGACTCACTGAAAGGGTTATTATTGTTATTGGTTGGTTGTCTGCTATTTTTGTCTGTGAGAGAATGTCATACTGTACCTGCAATATCTCCATGGAAATACGTGGATTTAGTGGGGCTTCAACTGTTGCCATAACAACTGAAGAGACAAGAGGAAAATTCTTTTTGAGTTAATACATTCTGTTCACTAAGGCATATTGAACCTAAAACTGAATACCATGACAACCTGGTCACATGGCTTATTAACTGTATATGACCAATTTAATAAGTGATTAATGCAAAGCTTTTGTGCTGGTTCACAATACAAGAACCTACCCTGCATGCGGAGGTTTTCCTATTCTGTACTGGTTTCAGAAAGCTTCACAGCAGCTTTCCATGTGTGTGTTATTAGTACAGCCTGACAAAAGATAAGTTATTTCTGTTTATCATCATCTGATAGTTTCCTGGGCTTGTCAGGGTAGATATGTTTAATTTCCTTTTCAATATTCAATGAAAAAATTGTAAAGATACATGTTCATAGTTCACTTTGCACATAGCATCATAACTTCAAAAATGACATAATCCATCCAATTAAATTTGCAATATTTGTTAAAAAAAAACATTTTGTCATACTTTTCGGCACCACATTTCTGCCACAGTGAATAAAAACTTGTTGTTAAAACAAGATCCTTTTCCGATTATAACAATATACAAACATATCAGGTTATAATGAGAAACTTTCTCATTTCTTTATAATGAGAGAACAGTCTATTGAAAATGACACACAGAATTAATTCACGGTAGGGTAATTGCACAAAGAATGGCTTGTGGTCAAGTTTTGCTCTAGTCTTGGGTTGAGGCAATATTCTGCTGTCCTTGAGAACTTTAGATGGATGGTATTGTGATGAGTACACATGCACTCTGAATTCTGAAATGTATGGGGCTGTACTGAAGAAAGAATCAGTCTGTTCCTCTGAGTTACTGGCCTTCAGTGAACAAATTCAGTGTGCCATTTTCAATAGGCTGTGTGTGTTGATAGCAGTAGCTATTATAATTAATATCTCATTGTGAGAATAGTTCTTGTTTTAACGAGACACTGAGATGCAATGCTCTGCCTCAGTTTACCAGCTTCAGCTCAGGGTGCCGAGTGGCTCACCCCATGAAGGTACTGTTTTGGTGCATAAATGGGCCCCACCATAAAACACCATTACACTAGTTTATTCAAGCTTAAATACAATGACATTTAGTGCCTTACATTTTATATGTAGTTCCTGTTCAGTTTACTCAAATTACAATCTCCCATAATGCATTTTCTTCAAACCTCTCAGAACAGGAAACTTGCGTATGTATACAGGGTGCCGAGTGGCTCATCCCATGAAGGTACTGTTTTGGTGCATAAATGGGCCCCACCATAAAACACCATCTCTAGAGTTGGAAGTGTATTTTTATTCCTACAGGCTTTTGACCTTTACTGTCAAGAAGAATGATAATGGGTATCTGTTTCCCCTGCTTGGTGCACCTTGTGACTATATACGCCTTTCTATCTTGATTAAACATGCTTAGCTGTGTCTCTGCTCTTCAATAACAGGTACTTCCTGTGGCGGTTCAGCGTCCTTTGCTCCTCCCTGGACTTCCTGTCAGAGAGCTACACCTGGCCTCTGCTGGTCTACATGCTGCTGATCTGCCTGTACCCCTTCACCTCCAGCTGTGCCCACATCTTCAGCACTATGTCCGCCGAGTCTCGTCACATCTGCTACTTCTTTGACTACGGCGCTCTCAGCCTTTACAGCCTTGGTACGGCCACTCTCAGACTTTCAGTGCTGCTGCTGCTTTGTCCTAATAGAGCATCACTGTGAATGCTAATGTTGCTGTCAGTGTTTCTGACACTATAGCACTACGGCCAACAGTACTGTCTGGCTACTGGTGGAAGCTGCAATAGGTGGATCGCAGCTGGTCAACAGTAGATCGCATGTTATAAAATACGAGATCTGTCAATCTCAAAACTTCAGCTTCAAAGCTCAAAATTCAGAACAGGGTTTTTTGCAACAATATTTTAGTGTGTAGTGGTGACTCCCCAGTTCATGTGTCAGTGATGTCTACTTGAAACATGCATTACAGAATTTCCACACCGAAGGTTGACGCAGAACAGATAACGTGTCCCTTGCCTTTGTGACCAGGTTGTGCCATTAGCTACGGGTCCTACGTGATTCCAGACTGTTGGGTTAACACTTGGCTTCACCGAAATTTTGTGGTCATTGCCATCAGCAACACGCTGTTCTGCACCAGTCTGTCCTGCTACTCCAGGTGAGGGCAACAGATATAGCTGGCGAGCTGTACAGGGATCAGTGCTGCTGGCCCCGTGCCGAGGCCTGATGTCCAGCTGCTACCGTGGGTTTGGACCAGACCTTATGAAGATTGCTTGTGCATGTTTGAATGGGATAAAAAGTCAACGGTTTTTAAAAATGGGTTTTCACCTTTTCACCTCATTCTTTCACACTTTTTTTTAGGTTTCTTGAATTGCAGTTCCCATGCAAGAGTAAAGTTCTTCGTACGGCAGCATTCGTATATCCTTTCATCTTTGACAACATCCCTCTCTTCCATAGAGTGAGTGTTCTTCTTCCAGATCTGTATCGTTACTCTTGAATACATTTGGTTAGGTCATTTGAATGTCGTACATTACAGTATCACTAAAACACACTAAAATGCAGTGTCTTTAAAGCACAGGGTTAGATGTTATACAGTAGGCTCACCAAGGAAGTAATTGAATGCACCCTCCTTCCCACTGTTTGCTGAAGCATGGAGAGAGATTTTTTTTTGACCAGCATTTTTTATGTTTTCCTGTTTTGAGCATATTTGGTTCTAGGCTTCTCATGTTAAGCCCAAAGTCTCAGATGTCTGTGACCATTTTGTCTCCTCCCCTTTGCCCTGTGCAGCTCTTACTATGCTGTGGGGGCAGCTGCAGCCATAACGAGGCCTTGCCCAGCTACCATTACCACCTGATGTTCGCCTTCCTCACCTGCTTCCTGTATACCTCACATCTCCCAGAGAGACTAGCTCCAGGCCGCTTTGACTACATTGGTACGTCTGTCCAGACATGTAGCTTTTTGCATTTTTTCTGTTTGCTCATGTGCATACCACGGTGCTGTGTCTTGTTTTCAAATACATTATCTATTTTGTATTGCAGGTAAATGTCCTCCAGGGGCCCCTAAGTCTGTTCTAGCAGTTTGAAATACTTTGAAATATTGCAAAATAAATGTTTTTGGGAAAAAGTACAATAGGTATTTAAGAGTTCCTGGGGTTGAATTACATGGTTGAACCACATACACACATCAAGCAAATTGTCCTTATAGCATAATTATATTGATGTTGTTCGTTGTAATCAATGTAGTATAAATACAATGGTATTTACACTAGTTTATTCAAGCTTAAATACAAAGACATTTAGTGCTTTACATTTTATATGTAGTTCCTCCCATAATGCATTTTCTTCTTTCTTCAAACCTCTCAGCACAGGAAACATGCGTATGTACACAGTCTGTAAACATGAGGCCAAAAATAATATATTATTCTCCATCTTGTCTAAAGTAACTAAATATTAAAATATTGAAGTAATCATTGCCTGTTAAGTGCTTACAGTAATTCATGAAATAGGACACCACATTGCAAGAAAGCAGCACAAATTCATAAAATACAATGCAATTGCCACTGTCCACAAATTTACACTTTTGCATGTTTGCTCAGATTTGTGTTTTGGGATATATTTTTACGAATTATGGGCAAAACATTTTTATTTTTGTGCTCTCATACTAATTTTTGTGCATAATTCTTGGTACAACTAAAAAACGTACCCCCAGTTTTATTTTCTCAACAACCTTGGTGTCTTTTTCATGACCATATATTGGCCATACTCCTCCTTTTTACTTCCACCTATCCATCCATACCACCCAACCATCCTGATCTTAATCTGTTCACTCTTTCTCTCCATCTCTCTTAGGCCACAGTCACCAGCTCTTTCACATCTGTGCTGTGGTGGGCACACACTTCCAGATGGAGGCGTTGCTGGCAGATATGACATCACGCAGGGGCTGGATGATGACCCACTCGGCCATTCCATCCTTCCTGGGCAGTGTAGGTGCACTGGCCCTGGGGCTCCTGCTCAACATGGGCCTCATTGGCTTCTTCAGTGCCACATTACTATGGGCTCCCCAACACACAGCTCTACAGCACAGCACTAACAACCAGCAGTGCCCCATTGACTGTAAGGATAAGTAATGGCTCTCACATCAATTGCCAACCATTTGCCGCATAGCCTGTGAATTTGGGGTAAATTCTTGAATTGGTGCGGTGCTTGGATCAGTCCAGTAGTTTCAATATCACTACCCTGCTAATGCAAGGTTCTCTAGGATTATTTTGTCAGAAAAGGGTTTATTTGTGTGTTTTAGTTTTATACAAAGAGTAAAGAAGAATGTTTTTCGAAGCACTTAATAGCAAAACACACTCCTTCAAAACACAGGATAGTAGATATCTGATCTGTTTGTTTACTGTTTACCTTTAATTTTTTATTTTTTATTTTTATAAGCCTATAGTTATCAACAATTTTATTGTGTCTCGATCCAAGTGGATAGCCTAAATTCGCAGTCACTTTTGGAACATATTGACACCTTTGGAGACTTTGGGTTGAATGAAGCAGATTTAGAGTAAAGCACATAACTAGCAGTCCCTGAGAGGAAAAATGGCAACAGTTTGCTCTATTGCCTAACTCATAACAGGGATTTTATATTTGTATCCAAGTATCCTACCAAGTTAACACCACTGATGTTACTTCTATAATAGTTTTAAGCCCTTAATAAATAACTATATTGTTATCCTTATAAATATAATTCAGGAATGTCCAAGTAAATTTTTTGCTTCACAACTATTGAGCAATACGAGTTATGTACTAAACTGCCTGCCATGTTTAACAGTTAACTGCATTTTTGTGTCATATTTCTCATCTCACCATTCTCTCCCATTCACCATTAACCCAGTTGGACATTGGCAGTTATATTGGCAAATCATTTATTATACTTAAAGTATCAATGCTCAGTTGAATGCTCAGTTTGAATGCTTAAACCAGAGTTCTGTAAAAACAACCACCAAAGACCACAACCTATTATGCCCGTCACTGAACGATGAGTGCCTTTTTATTGTCATTTGAAATGACAACATTTCTTATGTTACCTTTACAACAACTTTACAGTGTGAATATTTTTTCATGGGGGTTTCTATAGAAAAGAAATACCTGGGTGAAAGTCAGTCAAATGATTCTAAAACACTGTTTTCCAGAAAATTTAGAGACTTTAAGAAACAGTTATTCTTGCTGTGCACTCCATTCATACAAATCATGTAAGACCAAGGGGGTTGATTTTTGCAATCAGGGACATTTCTTATGGGATTAATTGTAGGTAATTCTAATTTCCTTGGAATGTACTGTATATGTAAAATGAAAATAGCAAAAAAAAAAAATAATTACATATTATATATATATATAGTACTGTGCAAAAGTCTTGATGAAAGGTCATAATCAGCATTTTGGAGCATTTTGGAGAACTTGTCGCAGTTCTTCTGCAGATTTTGGCTGTTTTGCTTGCTTCTGGCTCTCCAGGTAATCCCAGAGACCCTTGATCAAGTTTTTATCCGAAAAGTAGTCTATTACTTAAAATATTACTTTATTTAACAAAATACAAAAATGTATCTGTAAAACTTAATTTATGTTTGGAAATCTCACATTTGCTCTTTTCTACTGACACACTAATGCAGAAAACAAAAAATAAACATCAAAGACCAAATATATACTATATATTATATTTAAAAATCTAGGGTGCCTAAGACTTTTGCACAGTACTATGTGTGTGTGTGTATATATATATATATATGTATATACATATATATATATATATATATATTTGGGGTCATTTCTGAGGATAGTCATAAGTGTTTTTTAACTGTTTTCCATTCCAAGTGCATTCGCATGGGAGACCTGAGTCACTGTTTTAACTGCATATTCTTTCTTGAAAATGATAAAACAGGTATTAGTTCACATTCTGTGATTCTAACTCAGTATTATGTAATCCAAATGCAAATAATTACCATCAGGACCAAAGTGGTGGTATAGAGTGAGATAAAAATATCAGACACTTTTGTTTCTCACGAGGTGGGTTTATAAGTGTTTTGTGATACCATGAAGATATACGAGCATACTTTTTTTTGCTCATAAGCATATAGTTTACATTGCAAATTTGACGGTGGTAACTGCTGAAATTTGGGAAACTACTGGAATGGTAAGGTGTCCTGGCCCATGTTAATACTTGGTGAATCTTACATACTGTATGTGCTTTATACTAGATTTCCTAGCTAATAAATCACAAATAATAATTGCATGGGGCTAAGGCATAAGTACTGTATAATGGGAGTTGGGGTCCCTCATACAAGTGATGAATCCACAGTATCTGTTAACATAACAGGAAGGGTGAGCAGAAGAAGGACCTTAAAATAAGCCAATATTCACTCACTAACCAGATTACAGAATTAATATCCATTTAATATAAAATATTATAGGATATAGATATGCTTTCAAACAGGACAACAACACCAAACCCCCTGCTGTTTTTATCCTGGTCCATGGTGCTGCTATTATGCTTTCTGTGTCCGGTTTACAGCGTGCAAAATATAACTCTTGTTTACTGTTTAAATAATACTATAGTCTTTTGTTAACATTTGTCATTAAAAGTTTTTTGGTATTGGTATTTGTCTCTGTAGTGTCCGTCTGCTGTTATTATTGGGTAGCTTTTGCACAATACATTTATCAAATACCCAATGTCCATTCTCATGGTTGTACAACTAATGCATCATTCAGACTTAATATGTACATACTTTCATCTTCATAGAGCTGTAAACCTCTGTTCTCTCACTGTATTATTAGGTAATATTTTAATGGCTAAAATGAAGCAGTGCCCATATCTGGCCATTTTCAGATGACAGCTGAGGACATCAAACCAAACCAAAACATTGAAATTGAAATCAATTTATAATCCATAAAATGAATCGTTCATGTTATATATGAACATCCTAATCCCGTGCGCATCTCTTATGATGTCTTATATGCTATTAAATCTCAGCACCTCTGAAGTTATTGTACCAAGTACGTCTATATCCATGCTTTCCGTTAGAAGAGTTGAACAAAAAGGGCATTACAAGCAAGATTTGGCCCCATGACTACATTCTTACCAAAAGAGGTTATTTATTTAATAGTGCTGGAATGACACATAAGAAACTTTTTAATAATGATCAAATAAGTTAATTGACGTCAAAGAGACATTCAGGACTCTGAGAAGGGTGGTTAAAGAAGGCAGCTCTGATACAGCATAACACTAAGAACCAAAGAATTTTCACTGACTTGTAAATTCTTTGGCTACTTGTTGCTTTATATGCATTCATTGTCCATAATAATCACAAATGTGTCTATGAACAAATATTTCCCTGAGGTACTGTGTTCTTAGAAATCAGTCTTCAATTTTGAATGCACCAAATAGATAGGTGTGTTGTGAGATCCTCTCACTTTGTGTAGTAAGATCTTAAAAGAGTCAGTGGGTTAGAAAGGAACAGCATGTGTAGCAATGGTCAGAGAATGAGATGCAAAATAAAGGTCTATCCTGAGTTATATCCAAAGGAGGTCAATACAGACATTATCTAAAGGGATCGAAGCGTTGCAGGATGCTAAGTTGAGGGAGAATTTAACTGCTATGCACAGAACACTAGAGAGATGCATTTATTGGTTTGAACTATCTATAGACAAGTAAATCTTTTTTTACTCCAGTTTGAGAAAAACAAAAATGTTTCTCCAAAGGTTACATGTACTAACACCACCATTCTATTGCGATATGTGCAACTAAACTGCTTGCATTGTAGTCATGGCTAGTAGTTTCAGATGGCCAGCCTACTATTGCTGTGAATGGAGTATGTTTGAAGATAGGACGTAGCATTACAGGCTATACTGTGGGACCTCAAACAACTTTTGAGTGGCAGTTGTTGGAATAGAAGTCAACAGTTGATATGCCACACCAAAAGTTAATTAACCCACTGCTTTTCAGAAAGCCAGCTGTTGTTGATCCAAGATTGGAGCTTTTTTTTTTTAACTGAGTGCCTATGTGAATGCCTTTGTGTACGCATAAAACAATGTAGAAAAATAGTTTGTCCTGCTGAGTAACAAGAGCCAAAATGTTGTCCTAATTTTGTGTGCTGGCTGCATGTAACTGCTCTCCAAATATGATTGCTCTGAGTGCTAACTACTTAGTAGTATAAAATGGAAAGTAATATGTTTTGCCGTAGTGAATGAATAACACCAGGCTAGATTACCCATAAATCAATGGTCGGTTTGCTAATGCATTTTTCTGTTTGGACAGTTCTCACCTTTTCCTAAGGTCTTGACTAACATCAAACTATTTCTTATTTCTGATATGGCCTAAACAATTTTAAGATCTGTGGAAACTAGATTACTGAGAGTAATAAAGACCTGGTGAATGCACAGGGACCACTTATGTTCATTGTTGTTTTCAATGACTTCAGTATAACAGGCTACATTTGCAGATTAAGCTGTATCCATTGATTTCCACTATCAGTTCAAAGGTAGACATATGTCATACCATTGGGAGACATTTTTTGTTGTCTTCAATATGCTTGCTTTTAAACTACATTTACAATAATCCTATTTGGGCTAATTTTATGATCATGTACCATAAATATATTAGCAAATTTGGAGCTTCAATCAAGTGACCTTTTTAAAAAAGTCAAACAGAATTTACCTTTTGACTAGTTTCCGTGCTTTTGAAGAGTAGCTGTTACGATGATGAATGACCATGGTGAAGATGAATTAATTTAACCTTTCAGAAATCTCTTTTCAACTAATTCTGAAGAATGTTTTAACCTCAGGTGAGCTATATGGAGGCATTAACGCAGAGTGCCTTGCAGTGGGACAAAACACGTCAGTGACAGTAGAAAAATTAGTCATTTTTGATTTTGTATTTACAGTATATTTGCCGTGTTGTAATAACTTATACTAAAATTGTATAAAACATATTTACCTCATAAAGGAAAGAATGTAACAAGTTCTTGTAATAAAAAACAACTGACCACATCTTGGATATCTGTATTTCTGTATGCTCATTTGAAGATGGTGAAAATGTGACCTCAGCTCTTGTTTAACAAGAATATTTGAGTCAAATACTTTTCTGGAATTATTTTAACCCTTCAGAAGCCAGTAAACCCCTGTAGATAAAGGACAATTTTAAAAGAAACATCTATTTTCACCAGTTCCTCTATATGACTGAGTATTGGTTAGCAACATGTTTCACTGAAAATTCTCAGCAATCTGCATAAGATTTTTACAATTTTGCTGGCATTTAAGAGTTCAAGTATTTCCAACATGCATTTGACCCTGGTAAGTTTGTATGAACACATAAAATGCAAAATTACTAAATTATTTATCACTATTATGTATGTATTTCTAACCTAATGGTTGTAGGTTCTGAATAAATGAAATTACTGTACACACATTTCACTGTCAAACAAATTTAAGACTTGCAATACTTGTTTATAACAGCAGGTGACAACCTGTTCCCAAACACTGATGGGTACACACCCATGGTTCATATTTTATGCTGTGGTGTCAGGAAAATATATAAAATAGAATGATACAAATTCCCTCTAGTTATTTTGTTTCTAATAGAACAAACATGTCAATAAAAAAGTAAGTGAGGTCGTAGGCCACAATATAATCATCAAGCATACTGAAACCTGTCACACACAACAGAGGAAGTTTTCACTAAATGTATGAATTCCAAAAGAGGCTATAACAGGACCCAGTTCTACTGGAACTCATTTTTATGGATAATAGTCTGACTTAGAATCGTGACCTGAGTATAATTTAAATGAATGCATATGTGAGGAAGCCAAAAGGGAAATTACTGGGTCTGGCAGAGTCTTACTGTTGACATCTTATTACAAAAATTATGTTAGCAAGTACAATAATTGAATAAGAAAGCACATTGCATGAAAGCACATTAACATTAATTTGGTTAGCATTAATGGCAAGTATAGACTTGTTCTACATCCACACTTACTTTTAATATTCTATTTGACAGTGATACAATCATAAAGATAAAATGGAAACTGTGCTGCTGGGATACTACTGTATGGCTGGCGAGAGGAAACAGGATTCAAGTGCGATGGTAAGCCATAAAAGTGATGAGAAAACCCCGAAATCTCGCCACTGAAAGGCAGGCAATCAAATTAAGCGTGCGTTTGTTTGCAGGATGGTAATGTGGAACAGACAGCACCTTAATAATGGAGTGGATTCTTTATAGAGCTTTGCATGTTTGCTCAGATAAGACAGCTACGGTGAAACATCAGCACGGTAGTCTCTCAGGGTCTATGAGGAACTATCAGGGTCTCATATCCTTTAACTCTTGGGTTTGGGGGTGTATTGTGGGGTTTATTACTGTTTAGGACAAACTGCATTCCTCAAAAGTTTAATCATGTTAATCTCCATTTAAATATTGTTTGAGGCAATTATACAGTTATAAATTATGAACTATTGAAAAAAAGAGTTAATAACACATTGTGTGTATGTGTATGTGTTGGGGGGATGGGGGGGGGGGGGGGGGTGCGTTGATGGAAGGAGGGGGTGCTCCCCTTATTTAGCAAGCCTCTATAGTTTCCTTACCAATAGAACAACAGGCTAGAAGGAGGTCAATTGGTCAGTTCCCTAACTGACTCATATATTTTTACAGACTTCTAAAGGTGTCTCTCAGATTTGCTCTCAGCAATAAAATAGATTAAAAACCTCTAACCTGTGCATCATCCAGGTGTGGACAAGGTCTCATATTTTATCATCTCCTGACTTACCTGAAGTAGCTGAACAAGGTAATGATGGTGTTTGATTCATTACCATGAATAGGTAATACTGCACACTTTAATCCATGCTCCAATTTACAATGTCAGGCTTTCATTAGTGGTTTACAGCAGAGAGTGATGAGTCCAATTAGTGCGCTAATCCCTCTGCTCATCCCCTGTCTTTATCCTTCCGCTCCCCTCCTTCACTCTCTCTATCTCTAATCTAATCAGCTCCATTTGTTGATGGTGACCTTTACAGTATCAGCGCCAGCTCTCGCAATAAAGAGTCACCAAGCAGCGCTTTGTTTGTGCACTCACTAATAAAAGTCAGGGCTAACTCTGCTAATCAAAAATAAATACATAAATAATCAGGCCTGATTGACTGTGGGTAAGTGCATGTGAATCGGTACTGCACAGACAGAAGTTCATCAGAAAGTGGCGTCAGTGACAGTTCTTTCACCACTCTGTTTTACGTGGTGTTATCATTTTCTCAGCTGAGAAATACGTGGAAAAGGATGCATGAATGCTTTTATGGAATGTTACACATATTATTGTTGCTTTCTCTGGTTTGGTATAGACCCATACAGATGAAGTACTTGCTAATTATTTGCCCAGAGTTGATGTGTTGTTTCAGCAACCATGATGAATCAATAGTGGAAGCACTGATGCGAACAAAAAAAGTTCAGAGGTTTGGAAAAAAATGACAGATTTTTATGTTATGTAATATTGAGGCTAAACAAAAGAGCCTCAGGTCCAGGTTATTCTATATTTTTGCCAAGAGACTTCCTTGTGGTAACATAGCCATCTGCAGCATATAAAAGACTCCATAGCTCACAGGAAATAGCCTACTACAGTTTATGGTGCATCAATATCTATCTGTGGTAGCATCACAATATGCTTCATGCTGTAACAACTCGTCACACACACACGTAGCACAGTTGAACTGAGTGAAAACAGCGGTGCAATCAGGAAAATTACTGTAGAATGAGACGAAGTGATGCCTATAATTACTCAAATTTAAATGCCTTCAACTTGACTTTAACAGCTGAAAACTACACGTTGCTGCAAGCCCTGTTCGCTTATAACGAATTACATTACAACTCTTACAATCAAAAACAATTTGAGAAACCATCTGAAATTCAAGATGTAAACACATGCTATAACAAGTATATCAGCCTCAAATCGCGTTTACAGTCCCATTCATCTCCGTATGTCGACGCTTATGTTTCAGGGGGAGGGGACTGAGGCAAATATAAATCTGTGACACCATAAAAGTAGAAGCAGTAAAAATGGAATTTACTGCTTAACGTAGCCTACGTGCAAACTGAACATTGTACTTAGCGCAATGCGAAGACTCAACTTCTTTAGTCGAATCTGAGGAATTTTTTTTAAACGTGTAGCATTCCGGAACTTCGAAACCAGTCAGATAAAACTGAGCATTTGTTTCTGTTAACGCAACGAACACTTGCAACTAACTGAACAGCCTCTGCAACCAAGGTCTACACTTCGCAGAATTACAGAAAGGAAAACATCGTTGAATCACGAATGTTTGTAAGTGCTTCCTGTTTATATAAACGTATTTATTTTTGTAATCGCTATAGAGCTGCATCATACTGTCCAGTAAAAAAAGTACTTATGTTGAAATCCTAATGAAATGAAAACCAATGCACAATTGCAAATTTTATTAATTTTATCCAATTATATGTGTGATCTTGCTAAACATACGATGTAACTAATGACATCTAAGATAACAATGACCACTGGAATTCCAATTACAAGACACTAGAACTAGATGTATGTCACTTTGTGTGCAAAGTTCTCCTTTAGCATTTCATTTAATGATAATGTGGGTATTCCATGCTTAAATATTTATTTATTTATTTATTGATACAAGATTGAACTTAAATAAAAGCGTACTGTAGTTATAATCAATTGACCATATTTTGTTATATTTTTATTGTTTATCAATTTATTGAATTTTGGCAAATTTCTCAGTTTAAATATTTTGAGTAGGCATTGGCTTAACTTGCCACTGAATTCCTTACTATGAAAGCTTTAACAGCACATATTCTTAAGAAGCCAGTTAGCTCAAAATGTCAGATTTAATGAAGTTAATTAAAAACAAACAAATAGAAATTTTGGTGAATGCTTCATCTAAAAATTCATCTCTAATATCTCTGATTGTTGCAGGAATGAGTGATGAGGAATAAGTGTGGAGTCGTGCTGCAACGTCATTTATTACAGGAGAAAACACATCCTGAGCTAGGTGCGCTCACCCATATGAATCTGTTCCTAGACTAGACAGGTGATACTTGTGGGTGGGGAAACCACAAAGAAACAGCTACAGGGGATGCGAAAATGTCATCATCATATATTTCAAGATTAGAACTGTTTAATAGGTCACTCCACCTTTGCAAAACCGACCCAGTGTGTGACCACACACTTTTGAGGTATCACAACATCACCAGCCTGGACAATGTGAACCTCCCGGGGGACGGCTCTCCGTTGATCCGTGGCATCATCTCCATGGTGTTCTTCATTGTGTGTGTCCTGGGGATGATGGGTAATATGACAGTGCTGTACCTTCTGCACTGCAGCAGGAGCACAACCAAGAGCACCATCAATTTCTTTGTCTTCAATCTGGCTGTTGCTGACCTGCTGTTCTCGATGGTGCAGCCGTTCTGGGCTGTGGATGTGGCTCTGGACTTCAGCTGGCCCTTCGGGTGGTGCATGTGCAAAGTGGTTTCTCTGCTGACAGCTGTCAATGTGTATGCCAGCATCTTCTTCATGACAGCCATGAGTGTGACTCGCTACCGAGTGGTGGCCACCGCTCTCAAGCCGATGAGACCCCAATGCCAGAGGATGTGCATGCTGAGGCTTGTCACCTGCCTGATCTGGGCTGGGGCCTTGCTAGTTGCTGCCCCCAGCGTTGTTTTCTCCTCCGTGGCTGATGTGGGCGGGGACAAGCTCTGCCTCCTCCGTTTCCCAGAGGGCACCTTCTGGTTGGCCATACATCACCTCCTCAGATTCGTCCTGGGCTTCCTGCTTCCCTGCACCATCCTCATTGTCTCCTATCTCCTTCTGCTCTGCTTCATTTGCAACCACAGCCTGAGAGGGGTCAACCCTCACCGCAAGGCACGCGTGTCCAACTCGGTGGCTGTGGTGGTCCTGTCCTTCTGTGTGTGCTGGTTCCCCTACAACATCATTACATTTTGGGGCATCCTGATCAAGCTGGACGTGCTTGAGTGGACGTCCTCCTACTATACAACCCACACTTATGTCTTTCCCCTGGCCACCTGCTTGGCCCACAGCAACACCTGTATGAACCCTGTCATCTACTGCCTGATGCGCAAGGAGTTCCGCACAGCACTGAGGCAAACGTTCTGGCAGTCGTGTCTATGCAAAGACTGTCTGGCAGGGGTAAGCTACAGTGACGTTAAGACTCGGCAGAGCAAAATCACCATTCAGCTCAAGAAAATGAAAAGCCAGACTGTACAGTCCTACACAAAGAGGTCCTTACTTTCCTCTACCACTCTCTCTGTAATCCCTACCCTTAAATATTCTGGCCCTTTAACTGACATAAGAGATAAAGAAAATCCAGTATAGGGTACACTGTCTTTCATCAGCCTATTTTAAGTTAATACAAAACTACTTTAAACAGATGACCCCAATGTTATCTCTCTCTCTCTCTCTCTGTATATATATATGTGCATGTGTGTATGTGTGAATGCATGAATATGTGAAACAATGAAAAAATTTGATATATACATTTTAAATTACTGGGAGCTGATATCCATGGAATATCCGACTGTACAGTATTCACAAATAATAATTTAAATGGGGATCATGAAATATTATGAAAAGAGGGTTTTGCTTTGCAAATAGATCTTCATTGTCACAGATTACAGCTGCCTTAAAATGACTCCTAAGGACATGGGTTTGTACTGCTAGTGACATGTGACATTTTCACATTTCACATATTACATCAGGAGGAGGAGGTCATGCTTCCTTTAACCTGTCTTTAATGTTATCTGTTCTCTGTACCTTTGGTTATTTTTTGCCACATGTTCTCTCTGAAATGTAATTTGCGAATTATTGACACAGCAGTATTGTTAACTCTTATCACAGGTCAATATGTCTGGAGGAAACATTTACAAAAAGAAGTAATTGTTTTGTTGTGTCTGAGTTAACTATAGTGAAACAGGGGTGTGCCTTGGTACCATCGTTTGACCTGTATAAAGATACAGGCTTACAATCCCTTTATTTTCATTGTTTGTCATTGCTATGGAGACAGGGCAAAGTTCTGCTGTTAAACCCAGCTTGGAGTCATATACAGCTGTAGCTACTCAAAGAATGTTCAGTTATATTTTACAGCCTGCAGTAAGTTTTATTTTTTTGTGGATGAGTTACTTCATGCAGAGTTCATTGTTGCTGTTAATGTTTTAAGAACTTTGGTAGTCTGTATGCTTTGTTACTGAATACTGCTTGGCAGTTTGCTAGGTGTTGTTTGTTTTCTGTACTGTACATTACATAAATAGTACATACATTTGTGAAAATTTTGTAACATTTGTGAAAGTATATTAATCTCTATCTGCTTTGCATTTGAAGTATATACTTTGTCTCCAATATATTGTAAATGATTTTCATAAACAAATTTGTTTATAATAAAAACATTTAACATACAATAAAAGTTTTTTGTAAATTTTTTTATTCGTATAGCTCTTTTTATAGAGAACTGTCCCAAAGATGAAAACCATAAGGAAAAACCAGGCCTGAAACCCCAAAAAGAAAGCGAGGTAAAACACTCAAATGGTGGAGAGAGAAAAAAAACTCCCAGTTGGGAAGAAATCTCCGGAGAAACCTGCCTGCATACGGGGAGCCCATCCTTCACTGGCCGACCCGTTGTAAAGTAGAGGTTGAATGGTTAGCAACAAGTATGCATTGAGGAATCTATCACAGCAAATAATCAAATGGCTACTGCAGGTTACAGTTGAGGTTTTAAACTGGATGGTAATGTAGAAAGTCCAAATGAAGGGATGTATACAGTAATATGCTGTTCAGAGGGGCGACGTGATGCATCTGGTACTCCAGGTTACATCAAGGCTTGGGCTTGAACCAGTGGTACGACTGGGCTGGAGTGGTCCACAAACTCAAGCGAGGGATGTGCCAAAAACTCAGAAATCACATGACCATGGCTTGCAGGTCTGTTGTGGTAAAACACATCCAAGACTGGAATTATTATATTGCTCTTGCAAGCACTAAATGTACTTGTAAATACAGTACATGAGTGCATCAATCTGTACTCTTTGGAGTTAAAATGGCTTCCACCTTTGGGGTTTACAATTCATGAGAGATTACTGCTTGGCAACTCATTACTGTTCACCAAGATAGTTGAGGGACAACAGAACATTTTTAAAACACCATGGAGCTACTGAAACAATATTGCCTGCACTGACAGTGTATGGGATAAAGGTACTTTAAAAGGCCTGAGTGTGGCATAGTTATGGACATAAACAAAAATATACTTGCTTGAGCCTGCCCTGGTGTGTACGCAGTCCTTGGCTAATAGTGGACCTTCCCAGATACACACGGCTAAAGGCTCTGTTTTCCTGCTCCATTCTGGAGCTGAGACATGTCTCAACAAGCTGTGCTAAGTGCAGTTTCAGTCTGATCAATTTACAACTGTTTTCAAAGCAAGCTGTACCAGTGCAGCTTCTGAAGGAGGGAAAACAAGAGCTGTTTGCACATAATTTTAAATAAGTGATATACTGATCCATGTGATGACCCATTACATCACACTCCTGCAGTAAGTAAGGCTTATCCATTCCACTCAGTGCTAGTTGCTTCCCTTCTAACATGGTTGCCGCATGCTTGACATAGCTACACACATAATAAATGCTCTATGGCTCTTGCTGATATGACTTATTGTGTTCTACTTGCCATTTGTAAATAGTGAGATTGCTTTGTCCTATTCATTTAGCTCTTTGAATCTTGTGTTTCCTTTTTCTTGAAGGCTCTCAGACAACTGTAAAGCAAAAACAATGTTAAAAAATAGCTGCAAGCAGTGATACATGGGGTCCACACAAAAGGTTATAATTTGTAAATATAATCATTTACATTGCAAAAATCTGCAGCCAAATTAAAAATGAAATTCAATATGGCAGGCATTATTGAGACAAATTTCTTCTGCAGTCATAGTCATACATTAATGTAAAATCCCGAAATCAAATATGGTTGGAGTTAACATTTTTTAAACATTAGAAATTCATTAATTACCACAGCACAAACATATGGCCAATTGACTGCAAAATTCTGTAAATTGATGTTCAGATGTACCATAAAACAATGTGGCAAGTTACATAGGTCTCACTTTATATGGTGAGGCCAAAACAAGGGACAGAGAAATATGGATAATAGGCATTTCCAAAATGGTGACCAATCCAAGATGGCTGTGACACATAAGGTACAGATATATGTTCAAGATACAGAAAGGGATCACTACAGCAATCGATAAATCTTTAAAAGGCAACAGTGAATTTTCATGAATTCCTGAATTTAAAACGAATGTTCTCTATAGCGCCACCATGTGATTCAATTAGGACAATATTTTAGGGTTATGCTCATAATGAATGTGCCAATATAGCTACCAGATTCTATCTATTTGCAATTTTGTGTTGGCTTACTGCAGCCATGTTTTTTAGAGCATCAACTTTATAATAGATTTTAAAAGGAGCTTCCAATGAACAAATTTGTGAAAGACACTTGTTGATATGTCAAATTCTGAAATATAGATAAAGATTTTCAAAAAGGTCAACAAATTCAAAATGACGAAAAATCCAAAATAGTGGACATCATGGTTCAGAAGGTAGTACTGACATCTCTAGCTCAAAAGGGTAAGGAGCTATGATTGTTTGAATATTTAAAATTTAAATAACAGTTATATCATCATTCAGTGCATAAATCATTATTTGGCCATATGGTGGTATTTTCTACAATTTACCAAGTTTCATAGGTCTTACCCATGTGGTGATGCCAAAACTGGGGACAGAGGGAAATGGCTAATAGCATTTCCAAAAGGTTGGCAATCCAAAATGGTGGTGAGACATAAGGTACAGATATACAGTATGTTCCAGATGAGGATACTGATCAGGACTGCACTTTTAGGGCCTTACGCAGCCGCTTCACTTCAAGACACGCTGCCATGTCAACCTGTTATATAAAAGAGCTATGTTTTGCACTCTGCATTCCTCCCGCAGCACAGCTGGTTTCAGGATTTTCTTTCTCTGGCTGCAGCAAGAAAAAACAGATAACAGAGTTCACTCTTTTCTCAAGGTCAAAGTTATGATGGGATGAATATGTTTCCATTTCCTGTGAGTGAACAAACTGTCAACGCATTCATCAGTTGATGAAAAAAATGAACAAAATATGCTGGATATGCTGGATAAATTTCAATTTATTGTTTAACAAATGCTCAGTAATATGAAACAATCTTGTGATTCCATTTGCTCAGAGAAAAAAAAAAGGCCATGGCCATTGCAAAAGTCTGATTCAGTGATCAGTTAATCATTGTAAATTTGGAGGAATGCCTTGGATTATTGTCCTGCTGGAAGATCCAGCCAGACGCGTCATGCCCATTCAAGTTGGGGGGGGGGGGGCACGTGCCCCACCAGATTTTTGATATCAGGATTTTTTATATTTTTATTTTATTACTATTATTTTTATAATATGTAGTTATGATAATTTTATATTATGAGTCAAACGTATTTTTCTAATTATGTCACAGATCATACCTCAAAAGGTCACACACCCCCTTTCCTTATGGTATTGGTTTCTTCCAAAAATTGCAGGCTGAAATCGGTTCGCAACAACAGGTGCGCACGCACACAGCACTCTATTACGCAGCAATACTGGAGGAGATGTAGGCTATAGCTTAACGATGTGTTGCTGAACTGGTTGTTAGAGCATCAATCCTTTTTTCAAACGTGTGAAAATGAAATGCAATTAGTTATACACACTTAATTGCATTTGAGAAATATAGGCATAGTTTGCTTTGCAAGATAGTTGGCTAGTACCAGCTAAAGTTAGTAGACATCCCTCAATCCGTTTGTTTAACCTTCTGGCTCTCTAGCTAGTCGTGACTTGTGATAGCATAGCATCCTAATTAATATTGGTAAAGGAGAGCTGTGTGAATCTTATGACAGTGAGCTGATTGTTTTTACCACCACTATCACAGGTTATATTTAGCAAAACACTGAATTCCATTTGATATCTCCAGGTTAAAAAAACAGCACAAATAATTGACATGAAAATCTATAAATATGCAGTATTTACCCTAATATAAAGTGGGAGATTACTGAGCTACAAAAACTGATTTAGTGAAGTTTTAAAATAATCCCCTCAAAGTCTTTGAATATATATGTCAAATTGCAGAAAACTGTGTCATTATTTTCTTTTTTTTTCTGGGGAAGACCCCCATGCCCCCCGCTCTAATTGTCCCTGGATCCAGCCATGAGCGTATTTTTGCCTCCCTGCAGAAGCAGACAGATTTTGGTACTTCTGTGACTTAACGCTTCGGAAATACCATCACTTTCGTGACAAGACATTTTTGCACATGACAAAAATGGAAATAGAAACTGTGACCACAGTGATGAGAGAAGAAAGTAGGGACATATGTTATTAATACTCTCTGGAGGTGCTAAAGAGTGGATTGAGGCTAATAGTTTTCAAAGTGTTTGACTGAGCTTGGGAACAGCAGGCTGTAGTGGGGTGTGAAAAGGGGAAGAGGAGGCTTTATTTGTTTGGAAAGGGTGAAATTAAATAGTGAGACAGACATGAAGTGCCCCTGAGAGCTCTTGGCCTGATCGCTTCTGAGAAAAGTAATGAGCCAATGATTGCATTACTCAGAATCCATTACAGCTCCCTAGGGTGTGTGAGTGTGTGTGGTGTATGTAAAATGTGTGAGAGTATGTGCGGTCGGGAGGGAGGGGATGATTCAGTGGGATTGTGACCATATTTGCAAATTTTAGTGTGTGTTTGTGGGAGTGTCTCTGTAAATTAGGGAAGGATGGGGACAGAGTATAATAAAGAAAATGGGGGAACACGAGAGATAGAGAGGGTCAGAAAAATGATGCAGAGAGAGAGAGAGAGAGAGAGAGAGCTGGCAAAGTGCAGGCTGAAACACAAAGTACTGTGAGTGACAGTGTGTAAAAGCAAAGCTTTCAGTTCTGCATTAGGTGACTGTGACTGAGACAGTGTTGTTGCTAAAGCATTAGTAAAAGGCTGACAGAAGATGGAAAGTGTGGCACACTTATACATAATTCACCTCACTGTTTCGAGCACTTCATGAAATAGAAAATAACACTGAAAGATCCTGAAATCTCAACCAAATGGTCATTGCCCTTTATTTAAGGCTAGGCAAATTACAAAGTGCCGAGAGTTTGTCAGACCACATGTTTTTAAATGTGTTTCACGAATAATATACAGATTGTCACAACAGTCATTACTGTTCTTGTGGGTCAGTTCCTGTGCTTCTCATGACGTTTATTTCTATCTGAAAGAATAACTGGCCATTTTTAATCCTTCATATCCCCTTTCCACCGGAATGTCTGCTGATGCTTGCATATGTACTGAAATATATCTCTTTTTTCCTGTCACGATTTAAAAACAGAGGACTCCATACATATTCATTTTTCATGTATTTTCATCCATATGTGCTTATGTATATTCTCAGTGAATTCCCTCTGCTTTAATGCTGCAAACTGAGTTTGGATTCTTGTTTGCAATGTGATCTAAATAGCATGAACATTAATCTGTTCTCTAGACATATGTTCATTGACCCTCATCATGTATTTACACTACTGCATTAGACATTCATTTTTTAACATTAGTATAAGATAATGCAAATGGATCTGGTTAATGTATACTCATACTCATATTAAATATTCCAATGTCCAAAGGAAACCAATGACCATATCTCGCACACTCCCATACTCAATTGTACACGCTTTCTTGGAGAAACATTGGTCCTCATTCACAAAACTTTTCTTGCATTATTCTTACTTTTGTTCTTCAAAATGTCCCTACGAAAATCCAATATGTGTTTCATGACGCATGTGCAGACCTTGGTTTTTGTGTATATCCCAGGTTTACAGTGTAAGATGATGAATGCTGACCGTTTGTACATTTTATGCATAATCCTGTTCATGTGATTGGCATAAGGAAACAACCATGAAAAATACAGATATGAAAAAAACGATGAATGCCAAAATGTTCTTGGAAACATTCTTACACACAGTTTGTGATCAAATATGATTGTACACGATTCCTGAATGAGGCCCATTGTGAGTAACCTGTTGCTGCAGTTTCTCCCTTAAGCACTAGATGGAAGCAATGTGCCATTTTTCCTAAATTGGAGGTGCGCATACTTGAAATCTTCATTAGCAATGGTTCCTCTTGGTAGAAGAATATCTGTAACAACTACCAAGATACTACAAATCTACACTGCATCACATTCGAGGAAACTGGTGTTATTGGACAATGCGTGACAGAAACTGTTTGCGGCATTGTGCTGGATTGGGCTAAAAGTAGCAAAACCATGGCTAATTTTTCTTCTCTAATGCTCGAAACATATGTGAAATATGTGCAGCTCACAAATACAATTTTGTTTGTAAAAAAGTATGTGTACAGCAAACAGCAATACATCACCAAATAAATAATATAATTAAAACAGCTGTTTGATATTTTCAAAAGATCTGCAGAGGGAAATTAGAAGGGAAAGGAATATATATATATTTTCCCATCACTAACCAATCAAATTCCTTCCTCAGAGACAGTTTGGAATATTACTGTAACATAGTTCACAACAGGAAGAATAATTAAAATGACTAATATATTTAAACCACATTAATACATGTACATTATTTTCACAATTTGGTCTCTTTTAAGTGATCTCTTTTGACAACTGGTTCTGTTTATTCAGAATTCAGCTGCTTTATAATTATATGACAGGGGTAGGCCTATATTGAAATATAATGTTCAAGGAATAACAGTCAGAAATGAAAAGAAGAGAATGAAAAGAAGACATAGTGTATTTATTTTAAAAGCATATGGGCACAGAGCAATCTTTACTGCTAACATGACAGGTGTGTAATGTTAGAACAGTACTACATTTTTTAGTAAATATTTCAGAAAGTATCAATAAATGTAAAGCACTGTTGTAAACAATATGAAAGCAATAATATATACAATTTCTGCTTCCAACAGTTATACCTACTTTAAAAACACGATGATTGATGAACTCTGCTTGAAGAAATATTTATGATTCACACACAAATAGGCTATGTACATGTCGCTTCCTTTCAATGTTGTAATAGTCATTAATAATTATATTGTAGATATTCAAAAGATGCAGTTCACTTGAAATGACGAACCTCTCTGAAATTTGCTTTCAAAATAATCAGTTTTCAATGGGTGAGGTAAAACCAGGAGTGGCTCAGGCAGGATTTTCCCTACAAGAACTACTGTCTACCTGTCAAGCAAGGAGTGGTGCTCTAAATGTTGCAGTCATCCCATAGACCATTAGAACAGCATCAGCATTTTGAAAGGGGCCTTCCGTATTTCAGTGTGATTGGCAGCACTGTAATCGCATTGCAGTGTAATGTAAGAAGGGTCCAGACAAGTTAAGGGAATCTAACCAGCTTATGACTATCAACATTGCAACAAGTGCTTTGTTGTAGCTTCGCTCACGGTAAGGCTGTCCTCGTTCTGGTGCCGTGATGCTGCCAATGCACTGCCTCTGCCATTCAGACTCATTTTGGCTAAACGTAGGTACATTCTGGTGAAGTAGGTGCCCTGGATGCATTCTGAATGCACCGGGCTTCATTGTGATGGCAGTGTCCTACATGCTGTAAAATACAGCAATGCTCTTCTGGCATATTTAAAAGCTGCCGTATTAAGGCAACTATATTGAGTTGCTTTGGAAATCTGTATTTCCCAAACAAATGATTGATTGCATGGTAATAGCAGAATGGTAGCAAAAAAATAGAAGGCAGGCAGTCCCTGATCAAAACTAGTGCTCTGTGGCACAAAAATAATTCCCTTGTGCATGCAATAATTTCATATTCCAAATTAAACACATTCCATAAATGCAGCTCCTCAATGATTGAATAATAAATCAGAGTGAATTAAATATGTTGGAGCAAGTTCAGTAGTCTTGGCACTAAACCGGGAATGTTACATCAATATGTACTCTAATGTAAACTCGTTAAACTTAAATGTACACAAATGCTTTGGCTGTTTTCATCAAATTATTTTCAAATACAAATTTATCATGTTGGGCCCTGTAGAAATGCTAACTTCTTTGTTGGAACACAGTCGAAAATGAACGGTTTTGTACACAATCCTTGGAGAATGCTTGGATAGAACAGGTGAATTTGGGGGCAGCGGATTCTTTACCTTTTTTTTTGCCAATACCAATTCAACTCTCTTGTTGCAGTATGCCTCTATTACACCCTCCAAAGCACCCTGGTTCCTCCCTCAGTTTCTGATGGGACTCTGTTTTCCTTCATAACACGGAGTATAAATAAACCAGACCATTACAGCTCACAGTATGCAACTGCACCCCTCACGCCTCCCAAGCGCAAAGCCCCACACCGCGTCTGGCTCTTCCTGGGACAGGGAGGGGGTTTGGCGCCGCGAGGCTGGAGCAGCGTGGATTTCCGTAGCGTTCGTGCATTGGGGGTTGGATCAGGGCCAGGACGTCTGCCTGGGCTTTCGCCTCGCCGGGCCCCTCCACCCCCGGGCCCCCTCGTGCGCCCCGTTATTCCAGGATGTCCAGGTAGACGGGCGGGTTCTTGACCAGGGCGACCAGGCGGCTGTGGATGTCCTTGATGACCAGCCTCTGCTGGGGCTCCCTCTGCCAGCAGCCCTGCATGAGCAGGTGCACCTCTTTGGGGCAGGTGCGCGGCCTCTCCAGCTCCCGCCCCTGCGTGATGCACTCTATTGCCTGCACGACACAGCAGAGGAGATCCAGCTCAGGCACAGCCTTTCCACCAACCCTCCGCCAATGCTCCGCCAACACCGGCAACATTCTCATGTTGCTCCAGTGTCACTCAAACATTATGAGGTCATTGGGTACTCCCTTGGGAGGACAATTTGATGTGAAAAATGGACAGCAATGGAGGAATAAAAACACTTGCGTCAATAATCAATATGTACTTTGATCTCTTTTGATGGGTGATCAAATCGATTGAATTCTATTGGAGCAGTATATGTACAGTAAATTATAGAACAAAATGGTATTCCCTTGTCAAAGGAATTGTTTTCCCTGAAGTGGATCAAAGCCAATTTAATGTGGCAGGAATGAATAAAACACTGTCATTGGCTAAAATGGGGTGAATCATATTTCTGTCCAGGCTATTCCTGGGGCTACTAGAGTACCCACTTTTGGGCATGGGTGACCTCACCCCTCACTTCTCCTAATCATATAATCTGAAGAGGCTGTCAGCAGTAGACTGCATTGCACCGTAATAGGCTTTCAATCACCGCAATGAATTTACAGAGATTTATATTGACTCATCCCAACATCCTCCACCCCTCCCACAGATGAGCTGGAGTGTCCGAGACGATCTATCTACGCCCTCTGTAATTAGCCCAGGATGTCAATCACAGGCCGGGAGGGATTAGGCTAACGAGGTTAAACAAAGTCGACCCAGGGCGAAGATGAGGGGAAATGGGATTAGAATGGAGTGTATGGGAAAGGTGATCTACCCCCATGTGAAGCAGAGAGGCCCCTCTTTCTATAATGGCAGTGTTGTGGTTTTACTGGAGTCCACTCTTCTGGTGCCAAAATTGAACATTCTGGACTATCCACTGTCCCGACCACCATCAGTTCTACCATTTCTGCCAAGCAAAGCTGTGTCTGTACACCAGAAATACCCTAATGCATTTTCTCAACCAACATGTTTCACTGCAAAATATTTTGCCATTCATATAACAATATATGCAGGACCAGAGCAGTATTATTATTATGAGGGAAAATGTTTTGCTCAATGACTTCTGTCTTGAGTACCTCACTGTTGGAGAGCTGGTACCAGGGCTGTTTCCCGTATGTGAAGATTTCCCACAGCACTACGCCAAAGCTCCAGATGTCGCTCTCTGTGGTGAACTTCCTGTACATGATGCTCTCTGGTGGCATCCAGCGAATGGGCAGCATCGTCCGGCCTCCCACCTAACAATGCGGAGAAATGAGTGTGCTCTTGTGGTTTCTGTAGTATGTGGCGATAATTGTACACACAAATGAGTATAGTGCAGTTAACTTTTTTTGTGTATATTACAGGTATACTGGCAGATTGCAGTGTAAAACCTGGAACAATTATACCAGAGGTCTGCTTTTCTGTTTGCTTCATGCAGTCTTAGTATGCACAAATGGACATGAGTTCATACACACATGCATCCATACATACGCAGTAATTCCCTATGCATATGCACACACACACACACACGCACACACACACACACAATTCTGCTACTGTGCATATGTGCACTGGTGCAAATGAATACACACATGCATGTACAAACATTCAGACATTGAATATAACATTGACTTATGCAATAACTTCTTTTTTGTTGTATTACAGTATGTCTAGTATATATGCCTCACCCTATAGTAATCAGTGCTGTATATGTCACGGGACATCCCAAAGTCTCCTATCTTCACCACCAGGCCCTCTCCCACCAGGCAGTTTCGTGTGGCCAGGTCCCTGTGGACGAAGTGCAGGGAGGCCAGGTAGACCATTCCGGAGGCAATTTGGGCAGCAATCTGCAGCATCTGTGGCAGGGTCAGCTGACCTAAGGGTGGCATCTTGACCTCATCCAGAATCCGGGCATCAGGACCATGAGCTCTGAGAGATGGAGGGAACAGCTGGTCAGTGAGCTGACAACAGCAGGCCGCATAGTCATGTCCGATGTCATGTACATTGTTGACAAGAAGACAAGTGGTTTCTCCAAGGGAACAGAATGCATTGAATACAGTACGTGGGTTACCCAGAATTGCTTTGACTGATAAAGTAATTAAATTATGTGAGACAATTTGGCGTGAGAAAATGATAGTAATACTAGAGGTGATGCAACAGGACCAGGGCTGCTCCTGTTTTCAGTCACTGTGACTTGGTTGCAGTCAACATGTGCTAAAAGAAAAAAAAAAGGTCATGAAAAAGGCACTTAGCTTAAAGGCATATGGCTTGTTAGAATATGTTTTTTATGAGACATAATTACTTAAATTAGCACATTAAATGTTGGCCACTCACTAAATTGGCCCTGCTGTATATATATCACATGTTCTCCATCCCACTTCCATCCAACTGCGATATGCAAATGCATGTTGACCCAATTCCAATTGTCCTAATGATGTGCTTTCTGGCCCGTCGCTTGCGTGCTCCCCTCTGTTGTATACGGTGTCAGGAAGTTGAACGTGTAATCACTATTAGTTTAAAAGGCAGGTGGCAGCATCGGAGCAGCTGCAGGAGCCGGAGCCACATCCAACTGTCTCTTGGAAATGTGATTTCTTCCATCGCACGATTATCATATAGTTTGTGACTATTGCTCGACCGCCCTATTTCCAATCTGGCCCTATGGACACATGGCACCCAGCTCTGGTCTGGATGCGTTTTCCTCTTTTGAACCATGTCTGTGGATGCAACGCAGGTGCAGAGCAGTCATGTGGACAGCTGGGTACATGGACATGGCCTGGAGTGAACTGGATGCTACTTAGCCAAAGTTTGACTCTGTCAGTCTACAGAATTTGAACAGGAAAGGCAGTCTAAAAAGCCTGTTCTTTTTCAGCCGTGATTCTTTCAGTTATTTATGATTCTATTGGTTACTTATTATTAAGCCCTCTGCATTTTGCTTTTCTCCAGTGTAGAGTCAGTGGTTGTGCCATTTAAGCCACCATTGTGACACGCACACTGTTGCATGGAGCACTGCAGCTAAAGTGTGTGCACTTCTCCAACGTACTGAGCCAGTGACCATTTTCCACAGTACATGACACGCAGTACTACAGCAGAGCTAGTGCCTGGAGGAAGAGAAATATCCTAATTGCCACTGAAAGATACACTTATGCATTTCCAAAAAATTCCTAAAACGGAAACTTCCAAAATGTTTATCAGTGGACAAAAAATATTTTACTTCCATTTGCTAAACTCTAGGGAATTAAGGATCCTGGTTCTGCTAGTCTGAAGAATATGTCTTGTTTCAATGGCAGATATAGAGCTACTTAATTTACTCCATTTAAGATACTGGTCACTAGTCTTCATCAAATAGCTATGTGTAAGGAGAAACCTAGAAACCAAGTTACCTTGCCTTAATGCTTTAAATATTATGTGCATTCAAAAACGTACAGGACATCTTACAAAAGATACGTGGCTGAAGACATCCAGTGGCAGTGCCCATATTCATCAACGGTTCAAATGGTCATCCATACTCTCATAGGCTGAGAGAGACACAGGAGGGTGGAGTGGTCGGGTGGTGCTGCAGTCTGGCAGCGCAGTACCTGAGGAAACGGTTGAGGTCGCCGTGCCTCATGTACTCAAAGACCATGGCCAGGGGCTCTCCGTCGGCACACACCCCGTAGAAGCGCACGATGTGCTCGTGTTGCAGGACGGTCAGCAGTTCTGCCTCGCGCTGGAAGTCCTGTCGTGTCGACTCATTGGCATCCTTCAGAGTCTGAGCACAGAGACACAGTCACAGACGGACTGAGATTCAGTAGACATTTGAAATAAGAATGGACTGCACTCTCATTTCAGTTGTGTCATCATGTTACTGATGAAAGCTAAGCTAAAACATAAATACTAAGCCTGAAAAAAAGTGTGGCCCTTTTCAGAACATAGTTAATTTGCCCTTATCTTTTACATATAGAGTAACTGAAGTAACTTTAGCCTTTGCTTTTGGTTACACCAAATCTATTTGGCGAGTTAATGCTCATAATTACCAAATTGTCTTTGTGAAGAAATTAACCCATGCACTTTACTTATAATTAGCCTTTTGATTGAATCCAGGACTAAATGATAACTTTACATTGTTTGTTGAATATTGCACAACAAAGTGTCACAGTTACTGGGTTCAAAGGAATACTATTTAAAATATATATCATGTATTTATAATGTATAGAGCCCTGGCGACCTGTCCAGGGTATATTCCTGCCTTTCACCCAATGCACTCTAGGATAGGCTCCAGCACCACTCATGACCCTCAGCAGGAATAAGCGGCTATAGATAATGAATGGATGGATGGATGAATAATGTATAGAATTGTCCATCAGTATCACCGTCTACTGCATGATGTTCTGCATAACCGGGATTTGCTGTACCTTGATAGCCACCAGCATTTTGTCGCTGTCCGGGCTGAGGTTGGCGCACTCTGCCAGGTAAACCTTGCCGAATGCTCCCTCCCCAAGCTCCCACTTGAGCACGATGTCCTGGCGCTTGATGTGCTGAACACCTGTGGACACATCAAGGTCTGGTTCACTGGGTACATTGTGCCATAAAAGAACAGCATTGTGATGAGTGCTACACATGTTTTGCTAACCTTTTTTGGTTTATTGAAGTACCATGAATGGAAAAAAATTAGACAACTTCTAAAAGACAATGAGGTTGGGACACTGTTAAACAGCGAGGTTTGAGAATAAACTCTTCTCAGATGGACAGTTACATTGCGACACTTCTGAGTCCAAAGTAATACACACTAAATGGGCAGATAAATAAAGAGTTAAAGTATATTAAAGATATGAAATAATCAGATGAGCTGAAGATTTTGCCTCCCACTCACACATATCCTTGTCCTTGATAATGCCACAGAAGTATTGTGGATTCTCCACGAAACTCGACAGCCCAGAGTCTAGGGTGCCCTCGTCTGAAGAGGGGGGGCTGGCCCCAAAGTTCATGAAGCGAAGGGAGACTGCAAGCTCATCCTCAGTGCCAAGGACAGATGCCTCTGCTTGGAAAGAGAGAGAGAGAGAGAGAGAGAGAGAGGGAGGGACAGAGAATTTTTATATTAAAAATTAATTTAATTAAAATTGTCTTCCAAAGGTACAAGACAACAAATGTATGCAAAAAAATAAATAAATAAAAAATCTAAAATTAAATTACATCAAGCTGTTCTCCCAAACAAAAAATAAAATGTGAAAAGTATTTGCCCCTTTATTTGATATGTAATAATATGTTTTATCATAATAATATTTGTTTTCCTTTATTATTTCATATTTGTCACAATCACTGGTTACAGATCTTTAGACAAAAAGTAATATTAGACAAAGGGAAATGGAGTAAACAAACAAAAAAATTGCATTTTTAAAATGACTATTTCATTTATTTAATAAAAAAAATTGTTGAAATATATCAGTCTGAAAAGGATTACAAAAGCATCTCTAGGAAACCCTTGAACCACTGTGAGTGCCATTATCTCCAAATGGGGAGCACCTGGAACAGTGATGAATCTTCCCAGGAGTGGCTGGCCTGCAAAAATTTCTCCAAAGACAAGAAACAAAATTGAAATTTTGGAGTGGCCTAGTCGCTCCAATAGAGATTCTGTGGCATGACCTGAATTAAAGCAGTTCTGCAAAGAAGAGGGGGCTCAAATTCCTCCACAATGATGTAAAAGACTGATATAAAATTAGAGGATGCATTTGGTTGCAATTATTCCTGCTGAAGGTGGTGTGACCAGTTATTAAGCTTTGTCAAGTGTGATATGAGTAGTCAATAACTTTTTCATGGACTAAATGAAACAGTAATTTTAAAAAATGTGTTTTGTGTTCCCTTCATGCCAAATATTACATTTTTTCAAAAGATCTGAAACCAATCAGAGAGACAAATATGCAATAATAGAGAAAATCAGGAAGGGGGCAAATACTTTCATGGCACTGTATCTGGGGAGGGAAAAAGAGAGAAAGAAAAAAAGAGAGAAAAACAGAGAGTATGATGGACAATTAAAATCCATAAAACGGACTAGGCCCTGAAACCTGATATGTATATATTGAGGTTATCACGCAAAAGGTACTTGTCATTGTGTTGCTTGTCACACAGGAGGCTCTTTATCAAACGATATAAATTCTGTGCACACTTTGTGTTCAATGGATCAAATGAGAAGTGCACTTAACAGACAGATATTGATTTTCTATATTGGACACGATCAGATTGGACTGCAACTCCAAGTCTGAACTCAACCTCCGAAGCCATGAAAATTACAACGCCCTAATTAATGCATGTGTATGCTTGCTGATACCTTGCATAAACATGTTTAAATGTACAGTATAGCTATACTTCCTAAAAGTTTTTGCTGCCAGGCTTGCTTATATGTGTAGCTAATTTGCTTACAACACTCTTCGGAAGTGTTTGCCAGAAGCCAGCTTTTTTCAGAAGAGCAGTTTCTGAAATGGCTAAGATCGTCTCCGCAGACGGGGACGTAGAACATTTGGCCGCAAATATTGCCGTGTTGTCTCCTCCCTGGGATGCTAATGCAAAACAAGAAGTGGGGACGTCACTAACAGGTTGCCGTCTTCTTGCAATGAAGTGCCATCAGGCGGACATTAAAAACATGCTGCAACCAATTGAAGCTCTCGCCGGTGCTATTAAAAGCCGAACCGGTTCCCAAATCCACTCAGCGTAACCACAGAGCCCCCAGAGGGAAGGCTGGATGGAGCGAAAGAGGAAAATGAAGGAAGGAGGGGAGCGAGGCAATCAGACCCATTTAGACACCTAAGTGGGGTCCGAGAGGACAAGCAAAGCCAGCATCCATCAGTTTTCTTTAATGGCCCTTTCACCAGCTGTGGGACCTAATCATATTTACTTTTTGTGCTGTAATTAAGACCTGCTCAAGCTTTCTCTGGCTTTTGGGAGGGGGCGGGGGGGGGGGGGGGGGGGCACTGTGTAGAGAAGTGGCCAGCTCAAAATCGCATTCCAACTCTTGTACTTTGTCCCGGTAAAATATGATGCCCTGTACAGAAAGAAGCTCTGATTCCAAAAGTTGCATGGTTAAAAACAGGTTAGTGTGGATCGTACCTAAGCAGTGTCTAATCAGTCATTCCTGCAGTGTGTAAACTACCATTCAAAGGTTTGGAGCTTTTCATTCACATCCTTAACATTTAAAAGCAGCAGCACCGATGCTCTGTGGGCCCTGCTCACAGTAAGGAGGCGAGGACTCACGGTGGATGCCAAATTTGGAGCGCTGCCCGCATTTATTGATGACCAGAACCATGAGTAGAAGGAAGGTGCAGGCAAACACAGCCAGGCCCACAGCCACTGACACCTGGGTCCAGAAACATTAGAGTACAGGAACGTAAGAACATGACAACACTGATGATGAGATGAGGCCCTTCAGCCAGACCTCGTCTTGACTATATACTGTAGCATATGTCAGGATGAGTTTGATCATGCATCTGTTTTCACTGTACTTTCACAGCCCATGTATTCGTGATGACATAATGAAAATGCAACAGACTTCATCATCCATCATGCAAGTGTGCTGTTACCAGCATTCCGTGATAGGCTACTCACCCCAAAAACCCTGCTCTCCAGGTTCTCAGTGACATGGTCATTGGATCTGCTGGTGGGAGCTGGGAGATATCAATTTATAAAAAAATAGCTTCAATTTCCACAAGGATCACTCAATATGGATGTAAATACCCTAAACATCTGATGCTTTGCAATGTCACTTCATATTCATTGTAATAATTCAAATCCATAGTGCAGAGCCCAAACAATAAAAACTGTGTTACTGTCCCAATACCTTTGCATTTAAATTTACATAATTAATTTCATGAAAATATATTGAGAATCTACTACAGGAATTTCATGCATCATTTTCAAATGAGAAAAAAGTCATGCAATAGACTTACTTGGCTCAATAAGGACTGGCATTTAAGAGGAAAAGAGAGCATAAGTTTGACAGTGAAAAACATGTAATTTGTGGACAACATCACAGGAAAATGTAGAGGAATAAATATGATAGGATATTCTGAAAAATATTTAAATAACTGCAACTCTTACCAGGGATTAGGCCTTCAGGATCGGAGGGCTCAAAGGGGTTGTCCATGAAATTTCCTGTGGCTGTCTCTTCAGCGCTGCCCAGCTCGTTCTTTACAATGAGGGTGTAGTTGCCGTTGTTGAGGTGGGTGGGCTTATTGAGGGAGAGACAACCATGCTGGACCGAACCGTCTTCTCTTTCTGTGATCAAGTGGGTGAAGATAAACCATGACTCGGCCAGTGGCTTGCCTTTGTAACGCCAAGTTATGTTGGGGGCCGGGTTGCCATCCACAGCGAAGGGGAAGCACCAGTTGTGATGCTGTACAGCATTTCTCAGGAATATGATCTTGACAGGAACTGAGCAGGGGAAGACAGGAAACATTGGCTGATGCCCAGAGTGGATTACAGATATATAAGATGTATCATTTTCAGTGATTAAGAGTGAAGAGTTAACTTAGCTGCCATTACCCAAAAGTTTCTGTGAACATTTTTCCAAGCTTGGCCTGAGGGCTATTCCCATTTCAAATTCATTCAAATTGGAGAAAGGTTTTTCACGCAATTTCAGGTAAACTGTTTCTTTTCCTTTCCTTAAGGATCCTCCCTGGCTCACTAGATAACGACAAACAACACTGAATAACTCCAGATTTTTTTCATCTTATTCCTCAGATGAAGCCATTTAGAAATCGATTGAAAGAGCATTGTTTGAAAGGAGTTCAACACTTTTTCCCTGCTCGTTGTGAAAAGGGCCTTTGTCTTTCCCTCAGGTTTCTGGTATTATTTTCCATTAATCAATGTCTTCCATCTGCACAGTAAACCTGTTGACCTAGCATGAATAATGCATCTCTATTTTGTGAGGGACCCCGACCACAAGAGGTAGCTGGGAGCAAAGTGGACACGAGATGCAGGAAATTATTCCTCTAACTGAAGCTCGAGATGCTGATGCACCGAGGCCAGTCATTTTTGTGTTGCCTTCCATAGCTCTTAACCCATGACCCTGCTCCAGAAAGTGCTTTGTATGGGGGATACATTTAGCACATACGATTGGCAGTTAAATAATATGCTGTACTGAATGCAGGGTAATGCAGTCTCTATTTTTTTAAAGTGCAGGACACAACAATTAAACACTTGAAACTTGTTTGAAATATGTGCTTTATTATGCATTCTTAATTCTGAAAATCAAAGATATTATGTTATCTGCTTCATTTGTGAGAATAGAGTAAATAGAGTGGACTGTACGTATGCAAACTGTAAAGTGGGGGCCATTCAAGTAACTTACACAAGTGCAAACCAGAGGATGCTCTTTGGGGATTGCACTGATGCATCTACTAATATCAAGTCAGTGATGTTCCTGAATCTTCATGGACCTTGCGGTAAATGTCCCCGAACCCTTCTGCAGTTCCAGCACTGTAAACACCCAGCTGATCTGAGATGTAATTAAGGAAAGGCCCTTAACGAGCATCTGTCCAGCAGTGGGCTGATATTGACAGATGAGGACAGCCACACACTTAGTGCCTGCCAATCAGCTCTTGCCAATTTAGGTTTCCGGAGTATGAGGGCGAGGTCCATTAGCAGGACTCAAACAAGATCTGATGCGTGTCTGAATTTTATCATCCCAACCTCCCACCTGCCCCCCATTTCCCTGGCTTTAATTCAGTCCCTTGATTGCTTTGCATTTGTCCAGTCAAGCTCTTCTGCTATTTATTTTGCAATTACTGGATGAAGGAGAATTTTTGAAGTTCACTACATATGAAACAGTCCTTTGATATTATTGGTTGTGCATGTCAAGTTTGATATACTTTAGAGTACTTAGCATCAGCTATAATGAGGAATGAGCTGGTGAATCCATTCCACTTATGTAAGGCACCGTAATGGAAGCTTACATCCAAGATGTTTCATAGTACCCACAAATCCTACAGTAAACCCTTTTTTCAGCAAGGGGTATGACCACAGATGTAGGAAACAGTCCTCAGGTTTATTGAAGAGTCTAATCAGACTGCTCTGTTGGGGCACACGCCATACCAATTGATATTAAAGCACTGACTTTTAACTATGGTATCTAAGCACCAATTAATCGGCAACCACTGATGTTGTAATACAAATTCTGGTCATAGTTTACACACTATATAAGTATTTTTCATAAAGGCTTCAGGTAGCATATATAATGCCTTCATATACATGATATAATGGATTCATAAATCATACATAACCAAATGTCATGCTTCAAAAATGGTGACGAAACCTTCTGAAACTGCCATTGTAACAGGAGTCAAGGGGACTGACTTCTCTTTTGTTTCATGGCATCATGTGTTATGTCACAGTTAGCCTAGAATCCTACATTTATGCCACCCTTCATAATGTTTTGCCTCTTTGAAGAATACTTTCTAATTCTTTGTCTTTGTCTCTCAATTGTATCTCACAGAAAGTGTTGATCGGCGTGTTGTGTGTAGAATGCACTGTGTATTTTGGAGACTAACATTGAATGTCCAGCACCACCATGTCTTCCCCAGGACCTGCCCTGTTCTCAGCCTTGCATGTCAGGTTGCGGAGGTTGTCCTCAGAGGAGACGTTCGTCATATACAGGGTCAGCTCCAGTGTGGTGCCCCTGATCATCTCCTACAGACCAAACCATGGACCATTTATTATTACTTCACCTCTTCAACTTGTAACTCATCCTAAAACGGATTTAGTTCATTCCTGCAACAGGGCATGATTTAACAGAAAATAAAACCTCTGTTTAGAAATGGCCTGCTAAATTGTCACACTTTTCTGTGCATGAGGCACAGTTAAACCCAGTAAAATGCCCATTGCTTCATGCAGGGGTGCTGTCCTGCTGTGATCTCAGCCTTACCTGGAGAGTATAATGGGAATGCAGACTATCAGTGCTCCACCTGACTGTAGGGAGGGGATCCCCTGTCACCTTGCAGACAAAGGTCAAGTTCCCTCCCTCTCTAATGGTCAACTGGGGAGCAGAAATAGAGACCTGAGGCATACCTGAAAAAGACAGAATGTAGAAGAGAGTGCATTTGAAAATCTGTAGCTTAGGATCCTTCCAGAGAATGGTTGTTCTTTACGGAAGTTGAATAATCTGGTCTGGCCTGTCTAGTACATTTCATAACAAATGACACAACAAATGATGGGGAAAATATGCAATGCTGATTGATACCATGTGATGTTAAAGGAAATATTTGACTCACTGCAGTTGTCTATCATCATGGTCTCTAAGGGCAACCAACGTCCATTAGAGCGGCAACTTAGAGATTGGCTAATGAGGTCACCACGCTCAATGCGCTGCCATTGCTGGAGCCAATGGATATCACAGGAGCAGGCTAGCGGGTTGTCCCTCAGAATGCTAGAAGGAAAAAGAAAAGAATCAGAATCACACATCGATCTCGATGTGTTTCTCTTGGTGACAAACTGCAAGGACAAACACGGACAAATAGGTTTTTGAACATAGAAGATTTTATGAATTGGTTCAGATTAGTTCATTTTAAGTCACATCCAGTAGGTGGTGCTTCATGAAAAATAATATAAATGTTAACAGCAAGGGATGAAGGATGAGGACTAGTGGGCTGTACTGCATTAAAGGTTCTAATAGTAAATCAGTGTGAAAGCGGGGGACTCAGGTGAACACACTCACAGGTTTAGAAGTGGAAGGGCATGGAACACTCGCCAGCTGATGTGTTCAAGGGAGTTGAAGGCCAGGTTCCTGCATGACAGTGGTAAACACAACAAAGGAATTTCTCACAAACTGTGGTAAACTTTGCACAAAATCTTAGTCACCATCCTCCCATTTTCAGACTCCTCATAAGAACGGAAATAAAATGCTCTTTTCTGAGACAGATATGGTATGTGTTTTTATTTGCAAATCCTTTTATATCAAATCTGGTCTGTGTCTGTGTTTAGTCTCAGAAATGGAGACACACTCAAATGGAAGCATGATTGTGTTACCACAGCAAGATGCTGCTATCTGTGGTAGCCCAAAGTCAGAGGGTAAAGTGAGGCCACAAAATGTATTTAAATGGATTCAGTTGAAAGCAGCAGAAGTCCTCAGAGCCTCACATACAGTGCATACATTCCATCCTGTTTCATGTGTCTCTGTGGGGCATGCGTATGAAACTAGCCTTGCAGGGAGATGTTGGATAAGATAGAAAAAAGGAATCAATGCAGTTTACACTGAGCGTCTTGGCATTTTACAGCATTGGCTCACATACCATACAATAAATAGATCTATATGTTCTCCTGGTGTACAATAGAAGATTAGCGAGAAGCCACAGAATGTGTTGCTGTAAATAAAGAAACAGTGTGGCCTCTGAGATGCGTAGCTGTGCCTGTGATTAATAACCAAGGAGAAGATGTGCTTTTTGTATTCATTAGTGGCAGCAAGGCAGCTGCATTGTAGAGCCATACAATGACAAGGATCAAAGATGTGACAAAGTGACAAAGATATACTGCACACTTCCAATTGAGACCTATTAATCTGGGGGGAATACTTTACTTACGTTTCACATCTGGTTATTTTTGAGAATTACAAGAACAGTGGACCCTTACAGAAATAGGATATAAAAAACTAAAGTACAGCATGTATCCATTATCTCAGTTATTAATAAAGGACATTTAGGCCATCCAGGAGTTTTTCAGTGCTTTTGTCCAAGGCTCTAGGCAAGCTGACCAGCAGACCAAATGTTCTGGAGTAAAACTATGTTCAGAACATAAATGCTCCAGATTTTTCCTTATCCTAGGGCCTAATCCTTGAGAAGAAATACGACCTTTATTTGTGGTCATTGTGGTCATTCCATACTAAACTGTGTATTTTAAAAAAGAGAAGAAAATTCAGACAGGGACAGAACAGAGGGTTATAGATGCAAATGAGATACATGTAGAAAATGCAATAGTGGGGAATCAAACCCCTGGGCTTATGGGGGGATTGGCATTTGGGTTGAGTGTCAGCTGATCTTGGGACAGCTCCCCTCATTCTGGAACCTGCTGTTGACATGTTCATTTGATTTCTGAATTTTTTTGTATCTGCCAGATCAAGGGTAAAAGCAGTCACACTACTCAGAGTTCAACTTTAATAAAGTCACTGGCTGTATTTAAACCCACAAAGAGGCTATTGACCTCCATTAAATGGCTTCAATAAGCCAGCTAGTTTGAAATATGAAAATATTAAATGAAATATTATTTTTGTTGTTGCATGAAGGCAGTAATATCAGATACTTGAAAACACCTCTCATTTGATAATGATTACTATTTGCAGTTTCCAAAAATAAGTGCCTAATACACATGGAGATGGAGATTAGTTAGAAAATAGGCAAATGGCAAAAGAAAAAAATTTGCATTGCTGTTTTATCCAAAGATATGATTTGTGTAACACTAATGTCCCTTAAGGCTTGGTGCTGCTGGGCCTTGTTATTGTTTGGCTGGTTGCGGGTAGCAGTGCTGGAATGCTCCCCTGTTGTTGCCGGGTGAATATGAAGCCGTACAGCTCAAAGATAACGGCAGACCACCGCTTGGGAAGGGTGCCTGTGCATTTGATACATATCCATTTTGGCAGGGGTAATGGGGCGGCCATGAGGGGTTCAATTATTTGTTTTCCTTGCTCCAGAAAAGTTCATGTCAGATGGGTCAGCCATCAAGGCCTATCTGTTACTGGCTCGATTCATATCAAAGCCACAGGGAGAACAGGGCCGGGAAATGCAGCTGCTCCCCCTGGTTATATAGGAATGGGGGCGTAGACCAGTAAGAGGAGAGGAAATCAAGGGACAGAATCTGGGGGAAAAAAATTAGTTTGCAACCCCTTGAGAGTGACCCCCATATAGAGTATGCAAACGACCCCCCACCATGCTGTCACATGTGAGCCCCCCCATATGCCCTCTTCCCTCCTCTCTCCTGGTCTCCACGGTAACCCTCCCAATCAGAGGCACATCTGTTACACTACGCAGCCTCTGTGAAATATTGATTAAGTGATAATGGACCCTTAGTGGAGTGTATTTATTATGCATCAATTGTCAATAATCTGCCCAAGTGAGCGAGTAAAAGGTGACTAGTGGATGTCTTCTCCAATTACTACAGTCCCCCCCCCCCCCCACCGCCTAGCTCCTTGTCCACCCCTGCTCCCCCTATAGTACCTCCTGTCTTCCTACTGATCAACAAAACAAGGCATGTGACCTAAATAGAGATAAGAAAAAGACCAAAGCGATCCCTGTTATGATTGAAATGAATACAGACTACATACTGAGTCATTAATGATAATACAACAAACTTGGCACTTTCTTGCTGGTGTATGCAGAACACTGTTAGAAATATTGCTGCATACATATTCTGAATACTGAAGTTATGCAGGTGTTTTTCAGTTATCAAGAACCTTAAATGGGTTTCTGGATTGTCAATGTTGCCTAGAAAATAATTTCAAAAGATTGAATGAGAAAATTGAAATCAAACTGTCATTTTAAATGCATGGTATTCCAATACAGTACAGGTCCTGCATCAGCACTGCAGTAGAAATTTTCAGTGGTAATTCAGGATTTGGTCATTTAGTAGACGTCTAATCAAGGATCACTGTTTAAAAACTCCAAAAAATCATCTGCATATGTAGTTATGATTTGAGAGAAATAAATTATGTTGTGGAAGTTGAGGTGTTCTTGAAAACATGTGGGTTTGGTAGCAGAGACAATAACTGAACACAGGACATTCACATAAACTGAATTCTGATTCACAGTAAGAAACAGATGGCAAGGTCTCTCATTGATTGACAACTTCAAACCATTAACCTCAAGTGTGTTGGAGACAAGAGAGAGAAAGATAATCCCCTTGTAAAGACAAGGACACTTACACATGCTGAAGCTTGAGGTTATTCTGAAAAGCCTTCACAGAGATGTGTACAAGCCCACAGTTAGTGATCGTGCTGGTGAAAGGAAACAGGAAGAGATATAAGAACAGGCAATATGGGAGTGACTTATCTGATCACATCATTGAACACATGCGTGCATTATGAACAATAAACACATGCTTAATACAATGAGCCTGGTTCATCACAAGATAAGAGAGATACCTCTTAGTACAATTAGCAGCCAAACATGCTCTGCTGTTGTATTCAGCAAAGCATTGTGCCAAACCACGACTATTCAATCTGGCTAGAGAAAATATACTTGTTTCTCAGGCCATATTTTTTCTTATCCACACAAAAGCCAACAGTGATTATACTAACAAATTTAAAGGCATGCTCATTTATTATTAACATGTTTTACTCTTTATAAGTGTGTTCTTCAATATTTGCAAAGAAGGAGGATTGATTTCCACTTTCCAATGTATGGAAAAATACGGTTTTGACATGAGTTTTATTGTGTGATAATCCTTTAAGGTGCTGAGGATGAGCTTGTCAGTGAATATTCTAAATTATATTACAAAAGCCAACATTCAATACATTCACTGCACAACTAAAATATGGTTTTTGCTATTCTTTGCAACTGAGCTGTATGTGAAATATGGAAAAAATAATCATATGGCTTTAACAGATGCATCACGTATAATCTTTGATATATTTTTATCTTCATAGATATCGTTCTCATTAATTATACAGTCATTGAGAAGAACAAATACTATATAGTATATGTATACACACACACACACACCATACATAGGCCACTTACAGGTTCTTCAGCTCCTTATAGCTGGCGAGATCTGACTCCGTAATGTTTTCCAGGTTGGGTTGGTTTTCAATGTAGCTAGTTTATGACACATACGGACACACACGCACACACACGCATACAGACACACAGACACAGAAAAATATTGAGCATAAAAGTAGCAATACAAGCAATACAAAAGACAGAAATGTTCCCAATCTCATGCAGATTTGTACGTGTAGAAAGCATTAGTTTAAACAAACCCTAAATATGAAGTAAAAAATTAACTAATTTAAACAAACTTTATCAAATGCCTCACACAAAATAGAATGCTCAAAGAAACACCATAAACCACATGAATCCACATGCACATAGACATAACCTGTACCACTGATGTACAACAGCCTTTAAAGAAATCTTAACCACCTCAGAGTAGCAAACTATAAATCTCTGGAAAAGAAAAAAATATATACAAGTGACTCTGTTTCCCAATCATCACTTAAAGGAGAGGTTGGCCTTTAAAATTGTATATTGTAGCATGAAACCTTTTCAAGCCAAGTCACATGACAGTAACATAATAGGATATTGCCAAATACCCATTTGAGGCTAAAGTCTGACAGCAGATAGCAAAGCCAGACAAAAATGGACACCATGAAATAAACCGCAAAGACATAATTGTAAATAAATATGCAGAGGAGGAGTATCGACAGGAATCTCAAAATATAAAAATTCTAGTGACATCATCGACAAGAGAATTGATTACTATCATTTTTCACAGTCTTTACTCTAACAGCTCTCACAAAATAACAAGACCCAATCTGTGTGGACACCTATATGTTTTCCCTCTCATAATGGGAAGCAGTTTCTGCAACTTCACTTCAGAAATGTAATAAGATTTCTGCTCTGAAAAAGGTACCCTTGGAAATTATATTTAGGTCGTAGAGTGGAGTAGTGAGTGAGTGTATTGTGTATTTTTGTATTCAGCTGCTTTACTGTTATATAGCCATATCCCAAAGAGAACATTTTAATGGTGTTGTAGCCACCCGGTGTTATTACTGCTACTGTATGTCCATTTACCATTACTGGTACAACAATACAAGGCAATGCAATTGCAACTGCTATTACTGCTAGAACTTCTCACAATAATGCCACTGCTACTAATGCTACAACAGCTACGTCTGCAACTACTAGGGCTACCTCTACATTGATTCCACTACTGTTACAATGCTGTCACAACTTTATTTAGTAATACAACTTCTATTACTTCTAATATGTGGGCTACTACAAAAATAAGAATAAGAATCATCAAGATGACAATTTTCTTTAATTCATTGTTTTATAGAACAGCTGCCTTTATGTCTTTACCAATATTGGAAATGCAATACCTTTCATTTGCCTATTGTATGGAACCTGAGAGTGTTCCCCAGGGTAGCAGCCAGACGAGTCAGTGTTTCAGTAATTGTCCTCCTAGTGGTAAGACCTGAACTCTAATTAGTCATTCTACTACCAGGAAGAGCGTGGCTCCACCAGCGAACCGCCTTTGCTGAGAAACACACCGTCACATCACACAATGGGCACACTGGCTGCCAAGCTCCATCACTGCACGCACATTGACCCTCTTTCACACATCTTTAAGGAGACTAGACAGCAGAACCGAAACATTACCATGATACAGGTCTCTGTTGTGCTGCAAATGGTCAAACATCAGTGCTCTTCACCTGACATCGGCATGTTGATTTTTACTGTGGAAAACTTGGTCACATGGTCATAATGACATTTACTTTATCTTGTACGTCATGCTCAGTGTTGGGCAGATAACTTGGAAAATGCAATTCAATGCTGATTACAAATGACAAGTATTCTGATGCATTACTCGAAAGGTGTAATCTAATCTGATTACTTGTGAAATACTTCCAGTTTCATTAACTAATCGTTTTCCAGATTTTTTTTTTAATAAATCAATTCAGTTTGTTTGCAAAATACATGAGTTTATTTGTTTCTGAGGTTTATTTTTTCTTTGAGTGTGCAGCTACAGTACATGCACAAACTTACTGCTCATCCACCTATGTATATGTACTGTACATGTGGTGTGTATGATTGCATGTGTCTGGTGTTACTATGTGTGTACATGTAGTGTGCTTGTGTGCATTTGCATGAGTGTGTGTGTGCATGTGTGTGTTTGTGTGTGTGTGAGCATGCATATGTATGTACATGTGTGTATGTACATGGTGTGTTGAAGCAATCCAAAATGTCATCACACAATCTTTAGAAAAGTAACTTTTAATCATATTACGCATGTTTTAAAAACTATCCTGGGTTAATTAGTTACCCGTTTTAATCTGATTACAAAGTCCAGATTACATGTAATGGGTTACTACCCCACACTGATCTCCCTGAGTGATGATACATGGCCTGCATCTGACTAAGACACAAGATACCAGAATAGATACTTTCTCCACATGACATGACATATGGTGTATTTCTATGGGTCCTTCAAATCGTGCTGATGTGGGACTTTGACACCCCTCGCAAATCAGCATATACATCATAAATACTGTAATGGAATAATTTATGCAACAGGAAAAAACAAGCTTTGTATGTCTTCCAAATAAGAACATAAAACAACTCTGTGTAAAATAGACAATATGTTTTCAATCTGCAGGAGCATGAATGCTGTGCATGAGCAAGAATACAGATAGTGAAATTCATCGTCTCCGATTGACCAGTTGAGTTGTAATTTAATCACAGGGCAGGTGGAACACGAATCACAACTCGCCCGGGCTCATTGGATTGAGCCAAATGGCTAATATTTCATTTCTTGTTCTCAAGCGGGCATTCGTTGGCAATTCACTAAATTACATTTAAAATATAATGCATGATGAATTTCAGGTTGTGCTCCACTGATAATGGTCATGTGTTCTCCGTTTGTTCCCCAGGGCAGATATGTTTTCCCCATACTCTGCCCGTTTCACAAACACCGAAATGTGTTAGCTTTTACGGCCACACAATTCAGAGTGCACACATGCTTGTCAGAGTTATTGACAAAATGGCTTGCTGAAAATTTCAGTGTGTAGCGTGGCATGTTCTGCCAATAGTATCAAGAAAAATGTTATGTATTCATGCAGAGAGATGTTCTGGCAGTTCAGTAGGAAGGAATAATAGTTCCAACAGTATTCCTTCACTAAATTACACTTTGGTGAGAGTATTTGCTTTATATTCCATGTTAGCATACATTAAGGGATATTAAACAGGTAGAGCAAAACCCTGTTCCACAACTTGAAGGTGCAGTGGAAATGCATCTAGTCCTTTAAATGCACTTTAAGAGCTGACCTGATTTTATATATGATCCAGTGGCATTCAGCTGAATTAAAAAAAAGAAAATTCAGGCCAGTTGTGATACAGTGTGAGCTTCTTTATTACTAGAACAAATCAGCACTCTTACATCTAATATGTGAATATCTGATATTATCAGTCGTTTGGGGGCTCTTGGGAACTACGCTACAATACTAATCAAAAATCAAGGCACTATATTGGTTCAAAAGGGTTTGGGTGATATGTAGCATGAGCCTGCATTGCCCAAGAAAGCGTGCCTTTTTCATTGGTGCAGCTGTTTGTGCAACAGGAATTTTGGTGTCGGGCTTGGCACTGCATCTCAAAGCAGTACCTGCAGCGTAAAGATCAGAACCATCTCCTGACTGCTCTCCACACAAAGTGAGTTGTCAGAATGGGACTGTTTGCAGTTACACAGGAATAAGTAAAGTATCAATATCACCCCGGTCCCAAGCCCCAGTCTCTGCTTCCCAGTCATTTCTTATCGATAGTGTATTCTTAGAGCTTATTGAACACACGCACAGACTGTACACAACCAACACACATTCCAGTTTGAGAACTTGGAGTAGATCAAGTGGATTGAGTTTAATCTGGATGCATGGAGACTTTAGTCTAGCTACTGCTGCAGACACATATTGCAATGTCTGAGTAGAGAAAAAAGGCATAATAAGTATTTTTTTATCATATGATAATTCAGTAAAGGCTTAAACTACTTGTGATCCAGTTTTGGCTGAATCCCTGACGAGTCTACATGAATTGCACTGGAAGGAACTGCAGACATAATCCATAAATTGGAAGAACGCAACAGGCCAGCGCATAAATGCTGATTAAAAGTTATGTAAGTTAATATAACTGATAGAGAAATAAATCTGACAGGGGCTGACAGGATGAATACTATTGTGTCATTTTTTGTGTAATCATCAATATGATACTCTCATTTTGCACCAAGAAAAACCAACATTTGATAAAGTACTAAGCTATTTTTAAAAGCAGCATCATGTGTAACATGATGTCAAAGCACCCATCGATGAAATTACAAATGTCCAACCTCAAGCATAAAGTGACAAGGAAAATCTTTCCATTTGTACTGAAATACATTGATGCAACAAGCATGTTCCCTTTACATTACGTATGTAAATATAATCAAACCAGAATTTTTTTTTTTTTTTAAGTGAAATGTCTTCAACATTACCCTTCATTCCTATATATTCTCAAAAAAAAAACAAACAAACAAAAAAAAAAACAATACTTGGATGGCTTATGGTGCAATCTTGACTATCATAGATTTATAGAATTATGTATTATAGCCATGTTCTAAACAATTCTTTAATGACCCATTTCTTCACAACGCTAAATTCTGCACTATGCAAATATAAACAATCACAATATTCACACTGTCATATACCAGTATATTTTACAAAACTGCAAAACAGAAACTATTTTCCCGAAACAATCAAAACTGTAGTTGGTGTAGTCAATCCACAGTTGAAGTATTTTTTTGTTTTATGCATGATTTTAACAAATATATTCATGTATGGATATTCAGGATTAGGGTGCTAATGGCTAGACCAGAATATTCAGTGTAGTCAGTGCGTGGCTACACCAGAATGCATATCTAAATTTAAAAATGCATTGAATATAGGAGCTGATGTTACTTCCTGCCCTTGTAAATTTATAAGAATCCATCACCTTAGTTGAACTCCACCTCTCCAACTATGGCAATCGTTTTCTCCCTTGACCTTTGTGCTGCTTGCAAATTTTGCTTTGGAGATCCAGTAATCATTAACTCAAGAGTACTACAAATAAAATTTAGTTGAAACAAAGCGAAATCAACTTGACTGACATTTTTACCTGCCAAGTTTTATTACTTTGCAGAATTGACATTAGTGGGTTTTTAGCTGTACTTCACAACAAAAACCATGTTAAAGTTACGACTCATCAACATCAACAAGAGGGTTAATGACTAACCACTACCATGATAATCAATCACAACCAGATCACAATCACAATCATAATCACAACCAGATCGCACTATATAAAGAAAAATATTATTCCCAGTAATGAAAATGATCCATCCCGTCCAAAGAACCATGATATTTAACACCTCTAATTGCATCACGCAGAACATATAATGGAGCACCTCCCACAAGTATTCATAAGTGAAGCACTTGTTGTTCCAGAAACTAGGAATGAAACCCAAGAAAACAATTAGCAACACTTTAATCAGAATATCATTATACCGGATGAAGAAAAACAAAGCAGTGAGATTATTTGTAACGTGACCCTTGCACTCTGGCACAGATGGCCATGATTTGGATGCCCTTTCATGGACGATTCAAGATTTTTAAACAGTAGACAAGAGAGAAAGACTAAAGTGAGAGAAAGGTGCAACTAGTTGAACTGACTCCCCCGCTACAGTACATGACAGAAAATGAAGCAGGGCACTCACATCTCAGTGACGTTCTCGCTCTCCTGCAACACCAGCACCGGGATGCTGGCCACGCTGTCGGGCTCCAGGCACTGAAGCGTGGCGTAGGGACACTTGCAGGCTGCTGGGCACCCGCAACAGGCTGGCGGCGCCAAGCAGAGCAGCGTCAGAACCAGCCAGCGCGCAGCACCACTCGCTGCCATGACGGTGTCCTGGTGGAAGCGGCGCAGATACAGCACAGATCCCGTCCCACGCACCTCCTTCCCTGGCCGGCGCTCAGGCTTCTGCTCCCAGGCAAGGGGCTCTGCTACTGAGCCGCAGCAGCTAGGCTGGGCCCTGGGGACGCTGGGCTGTAGCCTCCTTCCCACCTCTCTCCAGTCAGAGATAGAGGGAGGGGCAAGGTCCATTAGTGACTCTGTGTGTGTGTGAGTGTGTGCGTGTGTGTGAGTGAGTGCGTGTGTGTGTGTGTGTATGTGTGAGTGAGTGCGTGTGTGTGTGTGTGTGTGTGTGTGTGAGTGAGTGCGTGTGTGTGTGTGTGTGAGTGAGTGCGTGTGTGTGTGTGTGTGTGTGTGTGTGTGTTTGTGTGTGTGTGAGTGCGTGAGTGTGCGTGTGTGTGTGTGTGTGTGTGTGAAAGTGTGAGTAGTTGTGTGTGTGTGTGTATGTGTGAATGTGTGAGTGGGTGTGTGTGTGTGTGTGTGTGAAAGCGAGAGAAAGAGTTGGTGGGGGCGAGATGTGATCATCAGACACCTCTGACATGGAGAGGGAAATGGTGAGAGAGACTGAGAGAGAAACAGAGAAAGTGAGTGAAAGAAAGAGATTCTGTTGGAGGATGGAGCTTCCTCTGCTCCCAGGTGAGAGGTCTCCGTTCCACAGGTGATACGGGAAAGCAGAAAAGAGGAAGCACATCTTAGGAAAATTTGTGTCACGTGGTAAGGCTCTTTTAATGAAGCTGAATTCAGGCCATCCCCCAAATTTACAACTAGCTCCACTCAGAACAATGAGAAAGCCATATATACAGGTGGATTATTAACGTTCGCAAGGAGAAGGCAGTTCAAGCCCAATTAAACTAGATGGCAAAATCTGAGCCAGTGAATGTTTACTACGGTTTATTAAAATGAACAACAGAAGTCCTGAGATTGAAATACTGCATGTGAAATACTGCATATATCATGAGTAAATTAATTTATATAATACTTTATTTACCCAAGAGAAAAAGCCATTAATAATATCTGTGTTATACATTAGATTGTTTTATGTATTACTTGAAAAACATAACTCTGAGAGATAAGTACAGTACTTGCCTTATATTGTCTAGATACACAGTCATATAATTGCGATTTCTTTTAATTGTATGAGACATATTAATTGGCATAAATGTAGAAATCTTACACTGCAGGTATAGTATATCAGCAGTTAAGGTCAGGTACCACAGGTGAATTTGAGGTTTTGGGTTCCATGTCAATTTTGAGATATTCTGATATATTGCTTCCCTTATTGGATAAAAAATAATCATTAATAATAAGCATAGATATCTACACAAAGCACAAAATTATCTTTAACAGCCATTTTGTCAAAATCACATATTCCCCATACACCAGACAGCTTATCTTTAAACTTTAAAAGTAGGTACAGCCACAAAATGAAATAGCTGTACAGAAGCTTGTAAAAAATATCTCCTGTAATTTTCATTGTATGTTGTATTATATCTGTAAAAACCAATGAAAATGTATTTATAGACACATCTGTATTGGTTTTTGAATACAACAAACAATATTTTGATGCCTCTGTATATGACAAACTATTGAATTATTTATCAAGAAAAATGAGTCTGACTTCATCCAGAGATTGCCATAATGTGCACATTAGTACATATTAGAATATAGTGCCTAATTTGCTAACCTTAATAACCAAATAATCTAAAGTCATAAAATATATATATATATATATATATATATATATATTAGTCCTCTTCACCAGTAGTGCCTCTCCTCAATATGGTAATAACTACAAACCAGAAATATGTTTTTAAAAATTTCTCAATTTTCCAAGTGTTTCTAACACATTAAATTATAATATTTCCAATAAGATCCAGGATGAGAAATGAATAACAGTGGCCAAATATTAGTATCACCAAAAAGATGCAATTGTATGATTATATTTTAAATTATATTTAATTTTCAAACTTCCCTAGATGCTTGATCATTCAAATCTGGCCAGCTGCCCAACATTGTTTGCTTCAATTGCATTTTAGTGAGGTTCTGCCCTCTATCTTACTGACGAGGTCTGCAATATTCACATCTTGACAACAATCTAATTAAGTGTGTATTGAGATAAAAGGAAGAATATGTTAAATATTTTTCAATGATACTCATGTATTTCAGGTCACTGCTGCAGATTGATTTATAACGGAGCATGTTTGGGCCATTTAAAAATAGAATTGTACACAAACTTCTGAGTCAAGTTTATACATTGATTATGATTCAAATCTCTGTTTCAGATCTACAGTAAAATCCCCCTTGTGTGAAAATTCTGAGTGAGATTTTTGGAGGGATGTGTTCAACATAATATAGGATTCTACATCCATACCACACCTAGAACTTATCGATGTTATTTAAAATAACTAAAAAATGTGCAATAGAATTTTGAGAGTGACATTTGCAGCAAAACAGTGAGACTCTTGTGTGTAGATGGTACTAATACTGCAGCAGTAATCATGGAACTACAGGTACTAATATAACTGACTCCAAACAGGTAAGTCTGAGCTGGAGAGTGAGTGGCTTCTTTCTTTTATGAGCACATCAGCACAAAGGCAATTTTCAAACAAGTCGATAGAAATATAAAAATAAAAGTTTTAAGGCATGAAGTTTTACTTTGAGTGTGTGGTTATGGAGAACATTCTCTGGAGTGTGAGAATGAGGTCAGTCAGTAAAGGGCTGAGAGCTAGCTTTGCCGTCCGGCTGTGGGGTTCACTAACAGCACTGAAAGGAGGAGGCAGAGTGAATTTTGCAGGGAGAGTACACGCACACTTCATACAAGGAGCGCAGCAGAGGTGGAGGTGGTGGTGGTCGGGTGGTGTCCATCACATTGCAGAGACTATGAGTGGAGCCAGCATCCCCTCTAGGGACAAATATAATGCCCTGCCCCCTATCCGTCTCAGTCACAATACACAGAGAGTCAGGTCAAAATGCCCTGACCACAATTACTGGCAAGAGCTGAATTGCCATTATTTTCTGCTACAGACAGGACACACTGATTGCTCAGGACTTCCTCTTTGTCCGGCTGTTTTCATCTGCACTCAGTGAGTAAGTTAGCAACAAATATTTCTGGTCCCTGAAACACAGGAGTCAGTGGGCTTCTTGTTTTACTGCTGTAGAGTATTGGGAATCGTGCACAATTTACTCCAAGTACACATTGCAGTAAATTAAACAAATGAGACAAGCCTGAACTGTAGTATGGCAGTGTTTTTTTTTTTTTTACTAAATAATTATAAATAATGACTGCCTTAAATTACTCAGATGCAGTATGTACAGTCAGCATATTGTATTAATAGCCTCTAGCAATCAAGAAAATAATGTATCATTGTGGCCTTTTTGACACTCCACTTATTAAGTATTACGTATTAAGATATAAATTCCTAAACAGATGGTGGTGTTACAAATTATGAACAATGTTAAAATTATACCAGAGGTCAGAGCCAGGAAGTGGGGTATTACTGTGGTGTCCTCTGTGTATGAATAAATAAAAGTCATAAGAAATTATTGTATTTTTAGTTGGCTGTTTCCTCTTCTCCAGCTGGGATAGTTAAGTAAAGGAAGCTACAATTAACTGAACGGGGTGGGCTGAACAGGATATGCTGAATAAGCCATACAATAAAAGCACTGAGTAATTCAATTAAGAGCAAGCGTATAGAAAATAAAACACTCCTACACACGTGGTAAAATCCCTTAAAACCACTGAATAAGTGCTGCCCTACAAGGCACCTTAGGGATAAAGATTAGCATATTGTTAAGGTAGTTTTCATTTGGGTACTTTTACTTAAAGAAAACATTTCCTGAGAAAACAAATTTTGACATCCAGCTTCCTCATCTTATCACTTATGAATATATACAGTGCAACTTCACTGTGGACTTTCATTGACTCATTAATATAGTAAATCGAGTCTGATTTTTAATTGAAAACAGCGTAGGTTTGAGTTTCCCTTGGGTGTGACTAGGAACTAGATAACCAGTAATTCATGTTGTTTATACCAGTGAAAGTTGGAGCCACATTTTAACTCTTAACGGTATATTTCAAAGAAACATTACAAACTAACTGCAAGCTGTTGTTTGTCATTACAATGCACTGAAAATTCAAGATTGTGTCTAAAAACACAAGGCCACCCTACCCAAAAAAATTTAAATACAAAAAAATTATTCAGAGAAGAATAATCCTCTGAATAAGTTTCAGAGAAGATCATCTTTATCAAAATATTTATTGTATTGAAGGATGACTGCACATCAACTGGTTCTGAAATGGTTTTTCATATCATGCAACAGAAAAGTTTCTGTACAGAGGAAATGTTTCATATAATAAATGTTCACTATACTACAAAACAATTTTTCACAACAATTCCTTTTGTCATAAACTCTCTCCATCCATTCAACTTGGCAATCCCTTGTTGTGTGGAAGCCAGACATTCCTGCAGTTGGCTGGGCAAGGTATATGCCAAACAAACAGCCAGATGAACTAATAAATTAAGCAAAACAACAGTTATATCCTCTCAACGAGCCATTGCAATCCAAATAAAATGCACAGAATTATAAAGATGTCGTCTGCTTCTCAACAAAGGATATGCAATTTCTACTTCAGGTTTTAAATGAATAAAAACACAGTGAACAAAGTAGGACTGGTTTAACTCTAAAATCTTTGTTAAATCCATTGTTACTTAATTGATGGTTGTATGGGACACAGTTCAGGGGCAGAGGAAAGCATCAGGGGTTCAGAGCCTGTTGCCCACACATAGCCCACAGAGCCCTGAGGCGTGTTTAAATCTTCAGGCCTGTGGGCATTGATCGGACAGAAAGTGTGACAAGGTCAGAATTATACCCATCTTCATTCAGGGACTGTTGTCAAGCAGTACTGTCGGATTCCATTATGAGGCTCGTGTTTAGATATGATTGATGGGCAAAACTTTGACAGGGCTAGGAAATGGTTAATCACCCATGGGTTCCCTGTCTGACCATTAATCCATCTTCCTGCTGTCAGCCTGAGTCAGCGGCCTTCACTGGTCACCGCACAGGCCAGGAAAATCACTCCTTTAGAAATGATCTGGTTATGGTGGCATTGTCTTAGGGTCAAACCTGAAACCACCTGCTAACCAAGCACATTAAAGCCTCTTTCTCACTCTCTTACACTCTCTTCCTCTTGCCCGCTCACTCTGTCTCTCTCTGTCCTGCTCTCTCTTTCTATCTTTCTCTCTCTCTCATTCAATAAACATTTTTTTAAAAGAATGCAAACATGTTTATGTGTGTGTGTGTGTGTGGTGTGAATTTGGAGCAACAATAAATGTAATGTTTATATGCAAATGAATAAATAAAACAGATCAAGAAGAGAACATATTGAACTTTACAGGTGAGGCAGGAGTAGATTAAGGTATATTTATTCCCATACAAAAAAGTTATGGGCTTGAAATGAATTAACTACATTTTGGGAATCTTTTCCGAACAGGTACAAATAGTTCATATCAATCTAATTCTGCTGTGCTTGCATTTGTTGGGGTTTTCCTCTGAATTTCCGATACAGAATTCAGCTTGCAGGGTCTTTTTGGTTATTTATCCCATTTAGTGTACTCAAAACTCATTTTGATAATATTGCCAATGGAGAACACCGAAAATGCCTTTTTACATCAGTGTTAACAAAAGCCTTGTTGAATTGTGATTAAATTAGTGAAACAAGCATTTATGCATAATCTATGACCTTCCTGCATTATCATTTCAGTTGTTCACACATCTCCAAGTAAAACCAGGCATTCATTTTAATCAAAGATATAGCCGGGGTAATGGTAGCACCAAAGTAAATCCGTCTTATGAAGTAAAGCTGTCTGATAAAAGGACAGGCCCGCCAATAGCTCACGTCGGTCAGACATTAAAACAACACCCCAGTCCACTTCAAATTAATGTCCTCCATCGGAACCCATTGCAGAGTAAAGGCAACCTGAGTAAATGCACATTTGGACTTGATACAAGGAAAGGCTTTTACACCGAGAACGGTTAATGCATTGAGCTTCTCCGCGGGTCGTAGCCTTGCACATCACACATTCTGGAAGCCTCTCTCGCGTCTACTCTCAGACCTGAATTTGGCCACGGTAAGCCAACACTCAAGTCTTCCATTGCGTAGGAACATTGATCCGGTTTACATTTGATGAATGTTTGGAAATACATCCATGGCCTTGATGGCTTTATCAGAAAAGAGATTATCATACTTTCCTTGACTTAATTCCTTCCTTGATTGCTTGACAGTAATTCGTGGAAAGTAGGCGATCAGCTTTTTTTTCACCTCAGAATGTGATATTTGGTGAATTCGAAGAATCCAGCTAAATTAGCATGCTAAAAACCATGTGGGGAACTACCAATGAGAGCAGGCTGCAGCTACCAATGGAGCTGTCCCAGGTCCTGCAGAATGAGGAAATGGTGAACCTTTTCATCTAAAAAGCTGTTGGTGCACAGAACAGAATCACCAAGATTGAGCAAACGACTCTTTGGATCAATACATAGCTAGGCAAAACAAAGGCTAAAGCCTTCTCAGATTCATACCTCCCATTTAGTTTTTTTTTGCATTTATTGCCTTGTAGCCTTATCTTCCATCTACAGCTTTGTTCTACCAGGGAAAACACAATCTCCAAAAAAAAAAAAAAAAAAAAAAGAAAGTCCATCAACACCCAAATACCAATATCCAGACTAGATAGCCAGCAGTGTTAGTGAAACTCACAGGGGTAAACCAGGGATCGATGGGCTCTAGCTTCTCTGCGTTTGGGTAATGTAACCCAATCCCGTCGCTTTCTCATTAGCAGCATTCTCTGGTCGGCTGGGGAGACGAGAGGCCTGTCCTCATGCAGATGAGCCGAAACCCGAGCAGCTCCTGTGAGGAAGAGTTAGCCCCAGGACTAATGAATACCCGGCCCTCCCTCTTCCCTTTCACAGCTCGGCTCTCCAATCCTAATATTTAAATCCGAGGATTTCGGAAAGAAAGGGGGATTTTAAAAGGTTCAGTGGTTCTCAGTCACTGGAAATATCAGAGTCAGCTGAACTATGACCTTTTTTCACCTGTTAAGAAAGGATGTGACATGCTCAGCTTAGTCTGTATTTGTATTTGGAGGTAGATAAAATTATAAAATTAAAAGAGCTAAATCATATGCAAACACAGGATTGCAATAATCAATGTCAGTTGTTAAATGTTTGTAAACAGCAAAAATAGCCCAACATTAACTTTTTATCGAAGCCTTTAGGAAATTTTGTAACAATTGCAAACAGTTGATCAAATGTGCTTCCCTGTGTAACTAAATTTTGGTGAATATGCCACAGTGATTGTGAATTTGAAGGAACACATATTGTGAACCTGAGCGTTGAAATGCCTAGCCACCCATGACTTTCCTTGCTGGTTTCTATCATTACTTTATGTTCTGACAACATAATTCTTAATTTTTATTTATTTAAATTTTACCAGCATAGTTACAACCCAAAAGGAAACTTTAATTGGTCCACAACAAATTCAGTTTTGCAAGTGATTGTACTTATTTTAAACCACACCGCAGTAAAAGGATCTGTTTTTGTATTTATATAGTTCAAGCAAGGAAAATTCCCAGGGTGGTAGTCATGATGTAGGGGGTAAAGGTGTATATTTTTATTTTTTATGTTTGGCCCATTTAAAAGCCAAAAATGTGGTTCACTATGAAATACATTACCCTCACTGGGATCACAAGACTACGCATGCCACTGCTTTCTGACAATCTGTTTCATAGCTTAGGACATAAAAGAGAATTTTCACACCGGTACCATAGGCATTGTAAGGAGGCTGGCTTTAGTTAGCTCTCTTGTTTAATATTATGTTCTACGGACATACAAGCATTTAACAAATTTTCATCATGACCCCTGGAAAAGAATCGATTGCATAGATCTGAACTACATATCCTTCCTGCTCTCTAAAGCTGACTATAGCGCAAACTCTGCCATATCGTAGGCAGATGCTTAGGGAAGCATAAGCTCAGTCCCCTAGCCATTATGCTGCTCTGCTGCCCCACGTGCTCGGAATCTTGGCTTTGTGATTGGAATATGTTATGGGCTATTATGTGTGTAGAAGTGGGCCATTGTGGCTCTCTCTCAGTAATACGTGCAGGTTAATTTTAGAAGGCTGGAATCCACCAGGGGTCTTGAGTAGGCAGATCTCTGCTGTTGTTTCACTCAATGTTTCTTGCAAATAGCAGCCAATTCGCAGACAGCACTGCCAGGTTTCTGCATTTCTCCCTGTTGTTCTCACTAAACTGGACAATCAGCACCGTTACTGACAGATCTCACTGGAAGAAATGTATGGAGGTTTTAGCCTACGTTACTGAAACTGTGCTGTCGTTAACTAAACTGGTATGTATATTTTCAATATCAAGAATATGAGAACATAATGAATATTACTTTACATTATAAAGCCTTGAACACTTAATTATATTTCTGAGATGCAACTGCAAATATTAGAGTTTATTAGAATATACCTCAGAATACCATAAGCGCTTATTATTGGAACAAACATATGTGCATACAATTCAGAAGGCATGAAAATCCTTGAAGAATAATTTTTCAAAAAGTTTCAGTGGACAAAAGGAAGACCTGATCACCTAATGCCAATTTTTTCAGTATGGGTCTACCACATGATATCTCCAGTTGCTTAAGACAACATAAAATATACCATAACATTGAAAAATGAATGAAGGCAGATGTAAACTAAGGATGAAGCCATATAGATGTAAATCATGAATGAAAACTATAAGCTAAGGAGTCTAACATTCAAAGACCATTCGCCATTCTTTGCTGGAACAAAACTTTATGTTGGCTCCTGTTAGACCCCCTTGATTTTGTATTGACTGAAGGGACTGTGATAATTTGAGTGGGGCCTATAAAGCTGCCAATTGGCTCAGATGGATGAGCCCAGCCCATCTGTGTGAGAGTGACGAGGGCCGGAAGCCTGCTGGTGATTACGGCAGATTGATGGGGCTGTTTCCTCCGTGTGTTGGATCCTCCTGAACACGGAGAGGCCTGAGGCGGTGGGCTGGGGGTGGGGTGCATGTCTACAAATAGAACCCTGTAATACTACATTCAGCAGCATGAAGCAGTATTTAGGGTGGTGGTTTGATATAACATTGGAAGCACACAACAGGAGTCCTGTAGAACGCTGTAGTGGACTTATTCAGTGTCACCACACGTTGCTGCAGAAATTAAAGTAAAAAGTATGGAGAAGGTAAATTGGCAGAGCAATTATCAGATTTGTTTTAACTGTCGTGCCCTTTTACTGAGAAACATAATGTGCTCACACATAGTATCAGCTGAACATATACTCAAACAAACAGCTACATCTACATATCATGGTGCCCCTAAATGCATCCTTTGCATGATTCTCTTCCATTCCACACTTATCCTCCACCAAGTCCATTTCAGATATGTTTTAATGGCATGACCACACATTGGCCTAGTGTTGTTAAACCAATTGTTACATGAAATGTACATCAAAAAACAACAAGGGCGGACAGTACTATGGTTGGGGAACTGCTGCTGCATTTCAGAAGTTGGAGATTCATGTCGTAGCCTTTAGGAAGGTATTAATCTGAATTGCTTCAGAAATACTGGGCTGCATACATGGGTATTGTAAAAATTCAAGGGCTGCGTGAGTCACTTTGGATAAGGATGTCTGCAAAACAAACAAATAAATGAATGAAGTAATAAATAAAGAAGAATAAGGGTTTCCAGACTGAGGTCACTCCACTCCTCTTGGCTGAGCCCGCCTCCCACGTCCTCTTCTATTGTGGTGCAGTCAAGTGCTTGTGCCAGAAACTTTGTGCGGAGTGCGGAATTGGACGCTGCCGTCTGCTGGACCCAGCTCAGTGCTTATTAAGTAAAGGTCCGCCGCTCGCCTCATTAAACCGCGCCGCTTGCCTCGGCCTGTGCCCCTGTCTAGCAGGTCTGATCAGATGTCAGCATGTCAGCTAAGTGGACACTCAGGCAGCCCGACCTAAAGAAATGAGAGGGGAAAAAAGGGATGAGAGATGAGATCTGGTTACCTGCTTTGGAACTGGCAAGCATTTGGCTACTGTATTTCTGATTCTTCCCACAATCTCCAATCACAGAGTTTCCTTTCTTACCTACTGCAGTAAGTCCCTGCTATATGGGCTACTATATGTCAGATAATATTAGCAAATCAATGATGCGTATTTCTAAGAGTGTAGGTTATTATTGAAGTATCTTTTTACAAACCAGTGCTCAGTACTGTTTCCAAGAGTTAATATCCTTCATTGCAGTTACTGTTGCTGTTGTATTCATATTTATACAATCAGCATATTAATATTATATAACTTATATATAAGTTATTTCTCTTGATAAGAGCATTTCATATAATGTTAATGATCAGTCATGATTGTTGCTGGTTAAAGATCCACACTGTAACTTACAGACTCAACAGACTCCACCCACTCACGTAGAGGACACCTCTGACTCTAGCCACTGACACACTGCACATCTCTGACTCCATCTACTGACAAGCTGCACGCCTAATGAGATTTAGAGGCACACACCTGACAAATGCCTCCAGATACATCAGAGAAGAGTGATAGATCTGTCACTGTGGTTATGCAAGTTCATTTATTTATTATTTCACTGCATCTTGGCTGCTATGAACCACTGGTCTGTCCTGTTGTTTGATAGCAAACACTGCAAGCCCCAAAGAAGAAGAGTTATTAATGAGAGACTATGGAGAATGTACTGAGAGCTGAGAAAGAGCTCAGATTACCTCTTGGTTGGGGGTGAGTCACTTTTACAGTAATACAGCGACCCATCTAATTAATGATAAAGTACAGGCTGCATCAGAGGAAAGCATTTCAAATTTCCGTGAAATGTGACATTTTAGACTGTTCAAATAGTGTGTTACGAAATGTTTTGATTTGCTTTTATTTATCTCATTTCTGATTTATTTTAACCTGTGGTCAATTATTTTGACATTTATACCATTGATTTGACATTATTTAGCAAAATATAAACGATGACATTAAGATGACTACGAGTAACACTTCATCATGCTGGAGGCAGAAGCCTTTATTTCTCCATTTTGCTGCAGAGGTCTATTGTTTCGGAACTCTTACATTACAGGATCGACCGTCTGTGTGTCCAAACAGCGGTGTGACCCCCCTGACCCATTCAACCCTGCCTTGGTCAGAACATAGATAGGTCGCCACTGCCGGTCAAAACACTAACTGAACCATGGCCCGGCATTGATTAGGTCCAAACAGAGGGAGTGTTATCAGTCAGATGTGGCCTAAACATGTTTGTGGAACTACAGGGGATACGATGACAAGATTCTAGATGATACAGTACACCCCTCCTCCTCCTACTCCTCCTCCCTCCTCCCTCCATCTTCTCTATTCTCCTTCATTACTTATGCAGATGGATATAAACAACTGCAAGCTTGGAGAGAACAGTGTGTGAGAAGAGAGAGAGAGAGCGAGAGAGAGGGAGAGAGAGGGAAAGAGAAAGAGAGAGAAAGAGAGAGAGGGAGAGAGAGAGAGAGAGAGAGAGAGAGAGAGAGAGAGATGATTTGTGGGCCTCTCTCGTGTGCTAGCATTACAAGAATGGCCCTCCAGGGCCGCATGAAAGGGCTCTTGATTGTTAGGAGTGGTAACATGATATCAGAGCTCCTTGCCCTGATAGATTTATTTACATTTCAGCGCCTGGATCTGATTCGAAAAAATAGTAGGAGGTCATCAATATTTGTAGTAATGACCAGCCTTTTTTTAACCCTCTCTCTGCAATGTTTGTCTGACCAAATGCTCCTCTTGGCTGAATATAATCTTCCTGTGCCATATGTCTCCCCAACTGGACCTTCTTGCCATCTTAATGGCCCTGCCAATCTGTCACCGCCTGAAAATGTTAAAAGAGCCCATGTACAGTATGCAATTTAGAATGGGCAAAACGTAATGTCAAACATTGATTCGGAAAAAAAAGAAGGAACACGTTCATTGCAGAACCTACATAAAATATTTTGACCTTTCAAAAACCCAAGGAAAGGGAAATTACTTAAAAACAATAAAAATATGGATTTGAATGTGACATGATGACTTGGGATTTCATTGTGAGTCACAGATGTTTACTTACACTTTAAGTGTTTAGCCACAGTCATACCTAAGATAAATAATCTGATACAAGATAGTGTTCTGTTTAATCGCTCAAATAACCAGGCTGATATTTCCTGAAGGTCTCTACTTTATTCATGGCAAGGCTATAGCTGTCTTTCTTGGAAGAAAAAAAATACAGCTCTAAGTGCTGCTCAACTCTGCGGACTGGTTACCAAGCAGCAATGTGAGTTACAGACAGATTCAGTTACTATATAGAATGGAAATGCAACATAGGTGAAGTGATGATATGTTTTCCCTCGTGCAACTTGTACATGCAAAGCACAAGTTGAATTGCATCATCTCAGCAACACTATTATAGTCTATAAGCATTTGGACAGTGTCACAATTTTTATTGTTTTGGCTCTGTACTCCAGCACATTTGAAGTAAAACAATGAATATGAGGTTAAAGACTGTTAGCTTTAATTTGAGGGCATTTCCATCAATATTGGGTGAACCATATAGGAATTGCAGCCCTTTTATGTATATATCCCCCCATTTTTGGGGGCCAAAAGTAATTGGACAATTGGCTGTTCAGTGACTGACCCGTGCACAAAGCAAGGTCCATAAAGAAATTGTTTGCTGAGTTTGGTGGGGAAGAACTTGACTGGCCTGCACAGAGCTCTGACGTCGACCCCATTAAACACCTTTGGGATGAATTGGAATTCAGACTGCGAGCCAGGCCTTATGCCCAACATCAGTGCCCAACCTCACTAATGCTCTTGTGGCTGAATGGAAGCGGATCTCCACAGCCATGTTCCAAAATCTACTGGAAAACTTTCCCAGAAGAGTGGAGACTCTCACAGCAGAAAAAGGGGGTCCAACTCCATATTAATGTTGATGGTTTTGGAATGAGATGTTCTCAACAAGTGCTTAAGGGTGTAATGTTCAGTTGTCCACATGCTTTTGGAAATGTAGTGTAAATACCCTTATATTAATTCAGACCGTCTGCACCTTGACCTCAAATTCATTGTTTCGCTTCAAATCCAAGTTGTTGGAGTACAGAGCCAAAACAACAAAAAGTGTGTCACTTTCAAAATGCTTGTGGACTACTCTGCCTCTATGAATAATAGCATCAAAGAAATAATGCTGGCTTTGCAACTACATTTGAACTCCTGTTACTGTGACAACCTCAACAAGTACCGCCATTCAGTGCCTCACTCTTGTTATTCAATTTTTTCTCCTCCTGCTTTGGCTGCCAGTATCACCAGTACTACGATGTTGACTGTTGCTGCTTGATTCCCTTTCTGTCTCTACTGCAGCTCCTCTCAGGTGACTGGAGCTGGAAGGAGTGCAAAGCTGGATGTGGGCAGAGACAGGGAGGCAGAAAAACAAAAAAGATAAAGCAATAAAAGCAGACAACAAAGAGGCCTAAGTGGGAGAGAGGGGAAGGGGAGCTGCAGTTCCCATTTAGTAGGGTGGGCTATTTACCCTGACAACCATTAAATATGAATTAAAAACCACACAGGCCTCTTTGCCTCTGAAATGTCATTACATATCTTTATGGCGAGCAATTGTTGAATAAGCAGTTTGCAGGCTTCCCTAGGGGAGGGATGGAGGGGGGAGATGGGAGGGGGGAAAGTGGGGGCAGCAGCATGTATTATCAGAAGACAGGTCTGGAAAATAGGGAGGCATAATTGCCAGTGAAATGGAATTTACATTAAGGGGCTCTAATAGAGTGGAACACTTCAGGCTCCAGACTCTGGAAAGCACAGAGGAGGGAAAACACGCCGTTGTCTTGGAGTGTGTGTGTGGCTCAGTGCTGTTTCGTCGAGAGGCTGTGGCAGAAATGCAAATGATGGGGGACAGTCTGCACAACAGAACAGACCGTCAGTGTTTCAGTGTCTCTAACCAGGCTAAGAGAAAAGGAGGACGGTTTAAAGATATAGCTTTCCCAGGATGTGATTCTGCTTTATTGAATCTGCATAAAATTAGAAACTTTCCGATGCTCCACTGGTAAAATGTTTGCAGAGGGAATTCAATCTGTAAAGGTGCATTTGGTCCAGTGAGGACAAGGAAAGGGTGACTATGGATCAGCTAACAGTGGCTTCAAATACTAATTGAAAAATAAAAATAAAATCTACCTTCAAAATTCATACAGCATGCTCATATTAATTTGCAAAATTATGTTACAATGATTAATGGCTTTTTATTTCCAAAAACATGCACAGTAGGAAATGATTGAATAGTAATCCATTTCATGGCAATTCACATATTGCTTGGACTAGAAAAATATTTCTATGGCAGAATTCTGTATCTGAATATATGACAGCAAAGTTATTCTCAATTATATCCCATAAAATCAGACAAAGTATTTGTATTTTAATGCTGTGCAAGGCATAGTAATGCAGTTTGAGTAATAAAATACAAAGTCGAAACTGAAATTTGTGTTTTATTTAAATGCATTTGGGATTACAAAGTGATCCAGTATTTATGCCTAGATTTCTTTTTAAATTATTGCTGGAAATACAAAAATAATGGTAATTTATAGAATTCACAATTATTTAATGGTAGCTGGTTTCAGCATCAGCTATGTGTTGCTATATGTATTTACTACCAGCTGAATAAATATACTCTTTGAATAACGTAAGGTTCACCAAGTTTAACTTCTAGCAATATGTTTCTTTAAAATCACCTTGAAAACTGAACTCAATTTATATTTTATTATTCAGCTATGACATGGACAGCTGAAAATAATATTAGCAGGATTAAAAGCAATCTTCTACTGAAAGGACCATTCTGTTTTAGAATTTTTCATCTTCTAATTCGACTGTTACTATTTGTATATATTATTTATTTAATCTGAACAATTCATAGTTTTCTTTGTATGGACTTAGAGACATCACCAGATCATCTTTATGGATTTTACTGCTGTAACATGTTATAATGTGCACTTATGTCATGTGCTTACCAATTCAATCAATACTATACATGCTTTTCACACATGCATACATGTATGAAGTGCATACAAGTTAGCTACTCATGTATAGTGGGCCACACCTCTGGGTAAGACTGCATAAATACTCCCCAATAGATTTCAACAGTAATGCCAACACCAGTATTACTGTCATTTCATGTCATATTTCTTATATTTCTTATAATTACACAAAGCCCAACATCAATGGCCCAATCATATGACCCAACCATCATACATGTTTCTCTCACATTTCAAGAAATTTCAAGAGTCAATCAACATATCTACAGTACCTATCGTGATTTTCATAGCGTATTTTGTCCTTATTCATCCACATGTCAATTATTGGAAAACAATGTTGTGCTTAATTTTTTCGGATATGCATGTGGAAGGTCTTGGGGGGCGGTGCTCACTGTCCACTGTCATGGTAACAACAGACAAGTACAATAACTTTTCATTTGAACAAAACTGATCTAATGTTGATGACAACAAATATAAGCATATATCTGTGGCATTCGGCATGGAGATGTCAAGAAGGCCGCATGATAATGACTCAGCTGATAAGTTCAGCGTATCTCAGTGTTGCACTGACTGAACATAGCTGGGCTTTTAGCATTTTGGCACTGGTCTCTTAGTGAGCCAGCTTCTCACTCAACATTAGAGCGACCAGTGTATTAAAAAAAATTGCTGTTATTCTCAAAAGTTTTCCGGAAAATAATGCCAGTTATCTTGTTTTGGCTGAATTATTAATGAATCTATTGGCAATAAACCATTAAACTAATGCCATAGAACTATTTCTTGTTCTTGTTCTTGTACCTGTTCTTCTTTTTCTATTATTATTATTATTATTATTATTACTATTATTATCTTCTTTTTGTTGTTACAGTTCTTATATCTGCAATAACCTCTTTTTGTGTAACAAAAAAACAACTAAATTTACGTAATGATTACACAGGCCCTTTCATTAGGTATTTCATTTTTTTTTTTTTTTTTTACAGATGTACATTATCTGAAATACGTGCCTAATGTGGACCCTTGTAAAGGGGGTCCTTTGTCACAGGGAAATTTGAATGAACCCCGAGATGAATAATATTGGGATAAGTTATTGTGTTTCAGACTGGGATGGTGGCAGTACTTTAACCACTGGGGGGCACCTGAGTTAAATGAGTCAGGCTCAGCTGCAGGGCTTCAGGGAGGAGCAAACAGAATTTTCCACAGTTGTATGACCCACTATGGCCTCCAGTTTCTGATGCTGTCTGGGACATGGCAGTTTTTTTTATCTATCTATACTGTGACTACACAAACACAGAATAACTGTAGCATTATGTATCAATATATATTCAAGTAGCTTTTTGGTAGCACAAGCCACAGGTACACAAGGACACATGTGTAAACGTACATAAAGATATACAGACGTAAGGAAATGAGTAAGAAGTTACTGATTGCTTTCTAAAATACCATTCAAATGATGATGGTCAGGTCAACTAATAACCTCCTTGCCTGCAGCCCCCTCTTCTATGCCCCCAATGTTCACCATGCATTACGTATTGGAGTGTGTGTGTGTGTGTGTGTGTGTGTGTGTGGGGGGGTGCTCTTGCAATGATTGCAAAGAGTTTCTTCCATTTTCCATTTTCTTTTCAGGAAACACTAGCCTCTAAAAATCTTTTTATTTTATTTTAAGATGGTCCTCCCAACACAGCAAGACCTTTCAGTCTTACAATGACTTGTATTATGCACCTGCCTCTTCCAGCTACACAAAAGAACAGTGTCTTTCTTTTAAGAGGGCTTTTCACAGTGGGTCTGTGCTGTTTTCCCTCCATATCTCCATCCCATTCAACTCTGGTGACTTGACAAAGCAGTTCAAGCTTTGCCAGTTCATTTCAAATTCAGATTCAGTCAAACAGGAGCAGTGTGATCATGTATATGTAAACCATTATAATTCCCCCCTCATTCAATTCTTAAATTAGAAACAAAATTTGCAACAAAATATTTTAGAATTTAAATTCCGGAAGCCAGATTAAACCATACAGAGGTAAAAAGGACTATACAAATGAACATCTTTATTTTGAGTGTAATGCATATGTATTTGTGTTTTCAGGGCACAAGCATTGGCTCAGTAATTGAACAACTGCTATTGATCAATTACAGAAGCTTACATTGGTATGCTTCAATGTGTTTGCCTTAATATGTTTCTGGATTGAAACATATCTCTTCCGATGTCTCTTTTTAATATGAAAATAAATTCTTACAAGTCTAAGAAATAAAGTTACAGTGGATGTACATTTTTGTTCTGTAAGGAACAAATTCCCCAAATATACCCTGAAAGGTACAATAATGTTCTTCACAAGCAAAAAAAGGTGCTAATTAAACCCCTGGCAAGGGGTAGAATTTTGTGCACCTATAGGGTACCACCCCAGTGACAAACGTTGTACCTTTTTAGGCACTTTTGTTGGCGCAATTTTGATGTTGTGAATGGTAATGTCTGTCAGCAGATAAGACAAAGGAGCATCAGATTCAAGAATGCAAGCATTAAATTGACATTTGCATTAAGAACAGTTTGGAATGTAAATTCATATTCATTCATTCATTTTTCAAGAAAAGAGCATGAAACTGTACCTTTTAATCAAAGGTTGGATTATGACACAGAGAGGTATTAGTGCACAATATTTAAACATTTCATATTAAATACCTCATATAATAAATACAGATCTCACCAGCAATAATATGATAGCATTGCAAGGTGCTAGGGCACAGAACATAACATAACATAACATAACATAACATAACATAACATAACATAACATAAAATAACATAATGACGAGAACAGACCATTCAGCTCAACAATGCTTGCCATTTTCCTTACTAAATTAGTGCTCTGATTACCTACAGACTCACAGTGAGTATCTTCTCCCTCAAACCCCCAATATAACCCTACACATCCCTGCCTTCTCTGGGCACTCACTGTATCAAAACCCTCTGCACACATTTCAGACCCACTTCCACTTTGACATTTCCAAAACTCAGCAAGACTGGTGTCAGTCTGGCCTCACCAAGCTTCCCCCATATCATCTGGGATCAGACTTCATACAGAGTTTTAAAGGGAGCAAAGACGTGTGAGGATGTTGTTGTTCTTTAGAGCTGTGTGGAAGTGAAATGAACAAGCAGGAAAATGAAAACTGATGCCATATTGCAGTTTCATACGAAATATCCACACTCACAATGTTATGAGAGAAATGGGCAGCCTTTGAGAATCTAAAACCTTTTCATTTCACTCTTGTGCTGGTTCTTTAAGGCTGTATTTCTAGCACAACATCTGTAATGTACAACTTAGTGCACAGTTTGAACCAGGCTCAAGGACAATGTTCCCAATCTTGCCACATGTGAGAAGCATATCTTTCTGATCAGTAGGCTATCCATTACTTTTACTTTTTAAGTGTAAGAAATGTGAGTTAACCCACCCATTATTTATTAATTATCAAAATCCAGCAGTCACAACCTTGTTTCATAGATTAATACAGACCCCCCACCCCTTTTGTAACCAAAATGTTCAGCATGAGCATGTGGATACCTTTGTAAGGGCCAAAAGAATCACTCCATATCTCTTATTCTTTATACATCTATGTCTTTTTTTGTATGTGTGTTTTTTGTTCTTTTAAACCCTTTCAAGGGCCTCTAGTTTCCAAGGAGGCCACTGGATTTCTTCCATTGCCTAGCAACCATCACCAAGGCCAGCACTCCATTGTTGCTGAGGCAAAGCATCTGCATTAGCTTCTGTCTGCCTCTACTTTCCTTGATTATACTGTAATTTCTGGAATCAGGGTGAAAGGATAATTAGACAATTATGGAATGAAACAGAAAGGTTTGAAAATCAGTTAAAGGAAAAAGAAATGTCCTGTTTTGCATTGGAATATGGTGGACATACATTTGTGGCTATGTTTGTGTATATAAACAAGGAATCTAGAATTCCTTTTTTAATAATCAATGCTAAGTTCTATATTGTTTTGCATCTTAGTTTCACATTCTGCACACATGGAATTATAGCACAGAGACTTTTGCAACACCTAAAAGTTAGCTGCTTGGGTATGTGTTTGTGTGTGTGTGTGTGTGTGAGAGAGAGAGAGAGAGAGAGAGAGAGTATGTGTTTATACAGTATGGTATGTTTGCTGGAATTTTTGCAGCAAGTGTGTTCTCATTTGTGTTTGGCTGTATATGCCCTAGGTGAATAAGAGAGAGACTGAGAAAGAGTGCAAGAAAGGGGTGGGGAACGGATACCCTACTGGATGTGTAAGGCAGGACTTTTATTCTGAAGGGTTCTGATATACCCAGTGACGTCATTTTTACACCATTTCCTTGAATTGCACCTGTGTGCACGGTGCGTCTGTGTGTGTGTATGTGTGTGTGTGTGTGTGAGAGAGTGGTGGGGGGAGTTCTCTGTTAGGTTTGAGTAAAACCATAAGCTATGCCTGTCAAGCCTATCAATCTGTCACCAGCTCGGCACACAGACAGCCAGTGCCCTGGTGCCAAAGAGGCCATAGCCAGGCAGGGTTTTGCCCGTTCTTTGCATCAGGCGACTGCTGGGAACAGAGAACAGAGACCGCGGGTCCCCCCAACAACCCGAACCTCGTCCTCTCCCCTTCCCCCCTCTTCCTTTACGGCATCTTGAGGCTTGCGTTAATGATACTTTCCTTTTTATTTCCCCTTTTTTATTTTCAAGTGCAATTGAGAGTCAAGTGATTTGCCATTTGCTTTTATTTCTATCACAATGACCCTTTTTTTGCTGCGCAAGCCCAATTGACCGATTTAAATACGGTAAGTGTTTCATATTTTACTAACTGTGTGTACTAAATCTAAAGTGCAGGTTTGTGTAATTTGTAGAAAGTGTCATTGTGATTGCAAAATGTAAATGTGTTATAACTCATTTATTCATAAGCAGTTACATTTCCACGTGTCACTTATTCATCCTGGGCACTATATTATTGTGTAGTGTAATCTGATAGGTTGCATGCATTTCCTTGCTACCATCTGGTGTGTCTGATGAAAAATCATGGCACCAAGTATTGCCTGCTACAAAATAATAAAAAAACAACCCATGATATTTCAGCAAATGCAATGCGGGGAACGTGAATGTCCCAGCCTACAATGATTTCCAGCGGCTAGCACCAACACATCACACATTTCACTGATACATTCACTTGTAAACACATCCAAAAGAGGACATAACTAGGCTTAGATGCAGATATCCCCCGGACCACGCAGTTGTGGTGTAATTCACAGCTTAGGAAGAAAGGGTAATATTAACATGATAAACACGATGTGGTAATATTGCATTATTAACTCAACATAGTAGGAAACAAAGTAGGTTTCATCTTGAAATGAAAACAGACACAAAGTAGGTTTAATCCTGAAAGGACGATCCGTGTAGGAAACGACTACTGAGCAGGCTGTATTGAGTCAACCGTACAATATTAAAGGTTGGCTGGTTACATTGAATAGAGTCTTTGGTTATACAATAAGAATGGTATTTGTTTCTGTTTTTCCAGTCAGCCCAACAAAGGGGACTGGAGCAAATTCATTGCCCCTAGAAAGTGTGGGTGGGGGGGGGGGAGAAGTGTATAAATTCACAATGCCAGGATGCTTGCATTTGCTTTACAGTATGTATATCAGTGTGAGAAAAAGTGTTCACAAATGTTGTGATCAGTACTATGATTCATGCACTGGTGATTTGTGTTTATGTTAAAATATAGCTCCGAAACATATTCCTTCATAGCTTATTTGGCTTTATATACAGCAAGAAATGTACCAAGAATGTACCATATATTTTGGCTTGTATATATATTATAAATGCATCAATTAATCCTTAAAACAATATATTTACAAGTCCAAGGGTTTTGTTGATAATTGTATTGTATTGTTTATTGACAGCTATATTCTTCATGAAAAAACACATGACAGTAATTGCAAATCCTACAATATAATTATGTAAGGAACTTGTAGCAACCTTATTCAACAGATCTTGCTTTATGTCCTTGTCATAGACAAATTAACCGTGTACCTTTTGAAAAATGGACACTGGGCACAAGATATGTAACAGAATGTAACGAGCCCTAACGAAAGGAAGGGCTTTCCAAATTTTACAAGGTGAGTGCAATTAGCACTACTGTAATTACATAGGAAACAGAGCCATTGTAGGAGAATGACTGTGTCATTTCGTCATGATGACGTTGTGTTTTTAGATAGATATGTATATAAAATGTATTAACTATTATGTAAAGTGCACTCAATACAGTACCTGTTTTGGGAGGCCAAAATGCAACAATTTTTCCAAAATCTTCATGTAAAGGGTTGACAAGGATCATATGGAGAATCATATTACAATATTTTGGTCATCCTTATTATTATGATAATCCATGTTTTACTAAACCCAATAATAGCAAGCATACATTAGAGGGCTGTAAAACAGGGGTCCTTGAACATTGGCCCCCACTTGTTTTTTTTTTCTTCATGCTGAGAACTCAATTAACTAAGGTTGACTGAGTTGTCAATTAAACACTGATTTGGATTTGACATTGCTGAAAAAATTGCCTAATAGTTCCTCATTACAGATTTAGCTGGCTGGAATTATATCTGTTCTAACAGAATGATACAACAAAAGGTTTTTCTTTAAGCCATTTCTATTCATTTGAGCCCCCCAAACAAAATAGAAACAGAAAGGTACTGAACTTCATTGGCAGGGAGCAATTAGTTCTCATTTCAAAGGGCCTTGATAAAGTAAATGAAAAACAAATGAACCTTTATTATGGCTGCAATATTTTTCAAGAGGAATTTTGAATAAATGTTTGTATTTTTATTTTTTGTTTACCAAAATATAGTTTCAACAGCCATTTTGTCTACACGTATCTATCAAATAAGAAACACACAGATAAATATGATGGGTTTTAGCTCATAAAACCTAATTAACGGATATTTTGGCTGGAATGAAAACCTGCTTACTCAAGAGTGTTCCTCAAATTGTGTTTGAGAAACAGCTAGAATAAATATCAATCTAGAAATGCATATTGAATATGATTTGGAAAGGTTAATGAGGTAGAGTGGCCAAAATATTTATCCTCAGTCTGGAATCCTTCCTTGATCCTTACTGAGAAACATACAGTATGCCACCATTCTTGGTAGTCTGTCTCACATGAAGAATAAACATATTTTTTACTTATAGCTGGCAGATATTTTATGACACTTCTGTTATATTTTAGGATGCTGAATCTATATCTGCTGAGTTAATTTTTATATTTTGTAAGCTTGTTGTTTAAAGAAATGGGGAAAAAATCAATGTGCCCCCAAGTTGATCCAAGAGTTCCCTCTCATTCTAGGCCAAAGACATTTAAAATCCACCTGATTGCTGTAATGGAAGGGCTGAGTATATCTGTGGTGCCTGAAAAACTGGTTGAGACTTACGTAAGGCTTACTTTGAGAAATATATAAAAATAAATATGCCAGTGAGAATCACCAGGGAAGGTCATTTGTCCTTTACCTGTATTAATAATAAATCTTTTCACAAACAGCACTGCACTGATTGTATGAAAACTGGCATGTATGAAATGAAGGACAAAAACCCTAACCTATAATCATATTAATAGAAGGGCAATCAAATTGCCTACTTCAGAATGCATTCTGAAAGAATATTCCTTTTTTTACGAGCATTGGGAAACAGGAAATTAAAATCATTTTTCAAAATGAGATATTCAGAGCACACCGTGGGAGGTATAACTACTTCAATTTCTCACAATCAGAGGAAAAAGTAGTCAAGAAAGAAACTGGAAAGACTTGTGCGAACCTACAACCTGTTTCCTAAAACATTTCATGACTTTTTAGTATTTAACCTGGATTATGTTTCAATTTAACGTAACCTGGGTAAGGTAGGCCTATACTGTATATAACTAATATTTCTTAGAACAAAATATTATATAGCAGCTTTGTTCAATTTTTTGCGGAAGTCCTTGTATCCCAAACAAGTGCCTGTCACCACCAGCCCAGTTTAATGTTCTACTGTTTACACCTATATAAGCCTTCTGTCTTCATACAAGTTGGTATATAGTAAAAGTGTTTTCTCCTTACATGTTTACTCCTCACAATTGCATCCGCAGTTCATGCAAATGCAACTGAGGGTCAAAAACATATCAGGGGAAAGCATATTCATTATTTCTCAACTTCTATGAAAAAATAACTCGTATATGGGGATACGAAACAGTAGCTGATTTCAATTTGAAGCAGACAAAAACATGAACACACACACACACACACACACACACACCCACACACACAGAGTTGTAAACTAACAGATGTCTTAAAGGGGCTCTTAAGCTTTCTGTTCTGTCCACCTGCACATCTGTGCTGCTCAGTGCAGTGACTGCTCGTGATGCATACTATGAACACTGTGGGTTATCAGTTGCTCTTGATGTGAGCAGCTGGCCATGTATGTCAAATCGTCCTTCTACTTATCTGTGACAGACTGATAACAAGCCTTGGGCTGATTATGGGTTAGTTACACCTACACCAGGGTCACAAAGGGCCATGGTTGGGTGGTCTGTCATACATCAGAGCAGAAGTACTACAATACAGGACCTTGGAAGGTCGCAGTTGGGTTGTCCATTTCTTCTTAAGACACAATTGGCTCGGTTAAGGTTAAATTGAGCCAATATATTGCTCCAATGTGGGGCAATATATTGAACTTATGAACTGAACTTATGGCATCTGTATACAAAGCTGCATTGTCTTGTGCATGAATGCGGCCATATTTAATAAGGGCATGTGGATGAATTATTAATTTATTGCGAACATTTAACTGGTTAATTTTAAAGCCATTTCAAAAGTATATTACGCTATCACCCTTATCGAGAAATAAGGATTTATAGTTTTAAAACAAAAATCTGAAATCTTCAATACCATATTCATTTATGTACTATATTTGATATTGTCTATCAAAATGATGGCAATTCTATCAAAATGATGGCAATTCTTCAGGTTTAGCCTCACCAATGGCAATTTATTCAAAACCCCATTGGCATGATCAGTCTGGCATATTTTTAAGTGTGTGTTTATATTTAACAAAGGCCTTTCAATGTTGCTATGTCCTTGTCTTCAGAGGTCCACTGTTCCGGAAAATTGCATACTGCGTCTCAGCAAACACAAAAGACCTCAAATACGAAAAAGGTGTTTTACAAATAAACCAAAAGGGACCACAGGTACTCCACTGAGTTACTCTTTAAGGAGCCCAGAAGAGTTCATTTACTTAAAAAAATAAAAATAAATAAATATATATAAATATATATATATATATATATATAAATGTTTGCATTTCTAAGCAATAATCTCCAAAAAATATAAGTCTAATATTAATGACTAAAGAACATTTCTGGTTAAAAGTAAAGAACTGATTAAAAATGAATGAAATGTTAGGTTGAAGGTACAGTGTGCACACAGGGAAATTGTACATAATCCTATCATGACTGTAAGTTCTGTAATTGCGGAAGTGTTTCAGTATATGACTATAACCCTGAAAACTTTGTATCAAGTCTAGTCTTTCTTTCTATTATTTATTATATTCTTACATCCATCCTTGCATGGTATTTCAGCATTATTATTGTAGCTGTTCACTGATCAAAAATTGTCTATTGTATGACCGTATTAATGACACTTGAACTGCAATTCATTTGTTACAACATAAGCAACATTGCTTTGAATTGGATTGTTTTTATTCCATACCCTTGTTTTCTCAACTTGGTCATGAAACTTAATTTGTCCAAGTTCCCATGCGCTCAAGAGTGATTGGTTATTGAAATATTTGGAAGGGTCCATCTTTGTATCTCTCCAACTTAAGTGGTGCAGCTCCTGTATTCGTAATTGTTCTTGAAAACCAACTCAAATCTACCCAAGAAATAATCAGTGCTCTTATATGGCCTTTCCTTTTCAATGTGTTTTCTATGTGTGGGAGTTGAGCGTGGGCTCCAGGCATTACAGGATTTTGCATTATTGGTATTTTTCCATTTAAAATGGGGAAAGACAAGGTCATGCAATCCTGGCTGTACAGCATCTCCAGTATCTCTTCAGGACTCCACAGCCTTCAGCTGGGGGGTTTATGGGCTGTTTTGGTACATAAGTACATAGCTCTGACAGGGGCTCAATGACAACCATCTATGTTCCTCCTAGGAGGAACAGAACACAAAAAAATTAAATCAAGGAGGCCATTCTAAGCATAGGCTGTTTGTTACCTGGCAACAGAAAGGCCAAGGCTTGAGCTAGGCCAAGCAGCTGGGACCATTCTTAAATTCCTTGAAAATGGAACATTCTGTGGTCCAGCTGATATTATGACATTTTTTCCTTCACTGATTACTCCATTCAGGGTTAATGATTGTGGGGGTGCAAGGGTAGTTCATTATAAAATAAGAAGGGTTCCAGCAAAACCAACATTCAGTGCTTTCCATAGCCTGACTGCTTTTATATAGCTTTCCACATTTATCTGAACAAAGACATGAATTATCATGTTTTCTTGAGATAATCAGAAATAAGCTTATGTTAGTGAGAACAGCATTGATTGGTTTAATTTGTCTCTAAGATAAATGATAGAATAAGTATTTTTATCACGGCTACATGCTATTGTTTCCTCTCTTCTTTGATTTGGGTCCACTGCTGTGTGGAAGACTAGTGATTTTGTTGTTCTAGGTGTCAAAACTGACAACAAGTCATAGTCTACCTCACAGCTGTGTGACAATTTCTCAAAAACAATATCACTGGTATTATTTGAAAAGCAAGCAGAATAATATATTAAAGAACTCCCGAAGGTCTGTTGTAGGCATATAAAAGAGTAGTACTTAACATCACTAGCTAAAGTAATTCATCAACCTCTATTGCCCTCTGCTGCACCAATGAAGTATAACTATGAAATCGGTTTCTAAATTGCTTACACAAATTAGGACAGCAGTTCATTTAATTGGTTAAAACAGCCATGAATTAAACAATAATGTAGAGATAAGTTCTATGTTAAACCAAATTTTAAATGATTTATTGAAGTTTTTATGGGACTTATAAGTTGATTTTGATGTTGTTTTTCAAGCTTGCATCTTCCCTATAAAGGGACTCCAAAGTTTAAGTGCTTGGGCAGAAAAGGCTTAGTCACCTTTTGTTTTTTTTAATTGTTTGTGGGCACAAAGACCTTTGAGGACCTGAGATTACAATTTGGTGCATAACTAATCAGGAATTTTGAGATTTACTCAGGGGCTTGGTCATTAAAAAGGTCTCAAAATCTATTCTACTAATGAATGTTAGTCAGTGTAATGAGAGCAGTACACCACATCACAAAAAGTGAATTTCTTGTTTATTATTATTATTATTATTATTATTATTATTATTATTATTATTATTATGTACTTTGTAAGGAATCAAAGGCTATTAAGTTAAGAAAATGTATGGAGAATGGATATGTCAATTTTGAAAATGATTGTTTGAGTAGATTACCAATATATTTATTTTCTGACTTTGATAAATTTATTAAACTATTTTTTAAATAAATATGTGTTTTAGTCTAATTTTTATCCCCCTGTCATTTTCATTCCCCCTCATTCATTGGTCAACAAATGACTTGTTATTTAAATCTATCTTGCTTCTGGTACTCTCAGTTGTTTTTTTTTTTTAAACATGTGAAGTACCTACACTTTTTAATGTGTTCTTCAGAAGTTATAGCTGTTGTGTCTTTTGATTACACTCAACAAATAAAGTTTATTTTTATTGTTCTGTGTGTCAAGTTTATTGTTCTGTGTGACAAGTGTGTCAACATTCCTTTATTCATGAAAAAATATATTATAAGACAAAAGCCAGGTTATTTTTTAAATAGTTGGAAATCAGAATGTGAGGGGTGGTCCTGCTGGATTATGGCACTGTTGGATTTAGTTAGTAAAGGCCTTGGTTGCATCCAACAAGGTCTTCCAAATGCGCTCAAGCTCGGGCTGAATACTGTCACTAAATGGCTTGAGCTGGGCCTGCAATGGCTCAGTCAGGGGCTTGAGCTGCTCTTTAATGGAGGCAGCTAGAGGCTTCAGCTCCTTCTGGATCTGCTGAACCAGAGGCTGCAGCTGGGTCCTCCCATCCTCAATATAGGCACTGTGAGAGAGCAGAGGGGGGCTCAATGTGTTCCGTCCATATTCTCTACAATATGTGTGTGTGTGTGTGTGTGTGTGTATGTTTGTGCATGTTTAGGTGTGTGTGTGTGTGTGTGTGTTGAAAGTTCTTGCTTTAACATTTTAACGATGGCAGAAAAAGGCAATCAGCATTCCCAGGTTAATAACTAATTGATACAAAAATATCAGATAAAACCCCATAATTCTAAACACAATAAAATGCAATAGGTTTCCAGAAACATTAAGAGAGTGTGACATCGCCACATATGTGCATTATGCCAGGTTACAGTAGAGCCTTGGAGAGAAAAGTGTTAGAAGTAATGACAATATGACAGCAAGAGAAAGAACCACACATGGATTCGGTGTTAGAGACTTACTTGGCCTTGCCAGTCAGCTCGTGAGTCTTTGCTCTCTCTACAAGCCCCTGGGTGGTCTTGGTCACTAGAGAGGATAAGTCCTGGACGTACTTTATTAGAGTGTCAACCTCCATGTGAGCATCCCGTTTCACCAGAGACACAGATTCACATCCTTCAAGGCAGAGAAGCACACTACATCAGTCCTACCAGATAGTGGGCAAACATTTCCTTTTGCAGAACGGGTCATTTCTGGTTTCTCATATAACCTTCAAAAATCAATGGCATTATTTGGATTAATGCATTCATATAATATTTTGGCAAAATATTGGTTGTGCAGCGATTAATAAATGATGTAAATAATAAGATTGCCATGTTACTGTCATATTTATGTATTACGGAATCCACTCTTGCCATGTGCCAGGGCCAAAATCACCACAAGGGCAGCGACCAGAGAAAACTTCATGATAGCTGTTTCTACAAGACACCTGAAAATGAAAAAAACATGCTTAGCACAATATAATTGGTCAACTTGGGAAGCTTAAAGCTGTCTGATACTTTTATATCAATGACAGTTTGACCTTCTTTTGTTCCAGCTTAATGGTTTTCTCAACAGGTGGCAGGGCATTCTCTTACATACAGTACATACATCTCATTTCCCCATGTGCACCCAATAGATTCATTAGAAATAACAGATCAGATAGTTTAGGATGGAAACACACTGTTTTCAATTCATTATTCGTTGCAGTTATCTCTTATAGTGTCTGAGAGCAGTGAAAATTCTGCTGCTGAGGATTCTATTATACTGGCTCAATAGAGCAATCATTCACACTAATTGCACATACAGTAACATAAAATTTGTGTTAAAATCAGCACATGCCTGTAATATCAGTTCTCGCCACTTTCAATTCCACAAATTATGTACTCTAACACAGTGCAGATAAACACTTCTCAAAACTGCATCTTTTAATCATACCAGAATTGGATCTGTTTTTTTTTTCAGTCTAAAAACAAAAACTACCTCATTCAATAAGACAGATAAGAATCAAGGGGTGAATCAGTGGGGTCTTACCTTCTCTGCTGTCCTTCTCACTCTTCATGAGATCTCCTCTTGGGAGAAGAAAGGTTCTTATAATTTCTTGAAGAAAGGGGGTTCCTGAAGACACGAAGATGATTTGTCATTGCTGATGGCAAGGCGCCCTGTCATTGGGTGATGAAGGCCGCTAATCAGATTTTGTTGACACGTGCAAACACCATGACCACTAACTTGGTTAGCAAAGTCCAAATGATTTCCCCAAAGTCTAAGATTGTTCTGTGGAGTGCTGACCATACAAACACAAAGCAAGCAGTGGGATTCCAATGGACGATATTAAATGGCTGACTGCAGTCATTTCACACTCAGTGCAGACAATGTTAATGTTACATGTTAAAAAAGACAGTTAATGAATATGTGTTTAGCATGTTACCTATTCCAGAAACTTTCTACCATAGGAATATAGAAAATTATTTGATTTTTCTCTTGACTTTTATTCAGCTATATCCTATAAATGTCTTACAGCTGTATCCTATAAAGATTATGTGCTAAGACAGAATCAGTAACTCTTCAAAAGACACATATAATTATTTTATATTAAAGCAACAGATAGTAGCACATAGATTTATACAGAATATTGTACATCTTTAGTGTAGATTTTCTGTTTAATGCAGTCCCAGTTTCTGTCATCTTGGCTCTCCACAAAGATTTTATCATAATGATGGTGTTAATTTAAGAGTCTGATTGTTTAAAACAAGTCTAATATTTGCATGTTTCATTTGGGTGATTTTTTACATTAATTAAATTAAATATTCAAATTCAATTTTAAAGTTTGATGAGGACTTTGGAGCATCCATTGTAATGAGTAGAGTTAAATAAAATCTGCTTAAGAGGCAGAACTAAATATAAATCAGGAATTAATTTTTTTCAGGAATGTTTCTATGAATGATCTAAATCTAAATCAGGTTCTTGTATATGCATTAGCAAAGAATAATGCACTATGCTTTGACAGTCTTGTGACTGTCAATATGAATTATAAATTATGTACTAACAGACATTAAAAATAGAAAAAAAGAAATGACATTGCATTACATTGGATTAATTTATTTTAACAAACAGCCTCCAAATATCTAAGGTTGGCCAATTACAATGAATTCATACTTTTGAAATGGAAATCATTCTTATACGATTTAATGCAATATCAACGTGTGGTATACTGCTGTCCTATAAACCTAAATCTTTTATTTCAAATGTATCTTACTTGACTCGACCTTTGATCATTTTGACAGTAAGAGGCCACACAGTCTCATTAAAACACCCTTTCACACACGGAGCACTGATTCTGTTTTTAATTTAATAGAATTAAAAAACAAAAATAGTATGTCCCTTTGTGATTTTCCGCAATCTGACAGCACACCAAAATTATGAAAACACCATTCCTCAACAGCTCAATGTCCCCTATCCCCCCACCCCCACCCAAGCACATGCATGCACATGCACATGCACACATCACCACCACCATATTCTAAAAGAGGTCACCTGGCCGCATAAAATGACTGCATATGAAGTTATGAGGCTTAAGGACAGCATTCTTAAACTTCATAACTTCATTTCCATGCTTCTCTGTATATTTTCATCATGACATCATCCTGAAATAACTAGACACTACCTTACAATGGAATGTCTGAAATGTGGGTGACCCGCAAATAAATAAATAAAAAAATAATAATAAAATGTAACAAGTAAGGAGGATATTCATACACAGATCCCTATAATTATCTGAAAGAAGGTGACCACTGTCACGGTTCCCTGCTGTTCCCTTCCAGTGACATCACTCTAATGTAGCCTACCGACCAGTAATGAAAAAGACGAGAAACGGGTGAAAAAAAATCCTAAAAAGTAGGCCTACACCTAATGCCTACTTTTGTTTCATTTTAAAGATATGTCTATACCGCCTCGTATTTCATTCAAAAAACAACACAAAACATTCTGAAATTAATTGTACAGGCAGATAGCCACTGAAACGATACTGAAAATCATTCGATTTAGAAATGATTGTCTTCTCAACCAGAAAAGACCCTCGATATCCCAGAAGTCAGTGCACACACTCTCGAACTGACTTGTGTGCCAAGACCATAGACGGCCAAAACTGTCAATATGGCGGACGTGCTGGATCTGCATGAAGCGGGAGGCGAGGATTTTCCTATGGATGAGGATGGTGATGGTAATATTTGAGGTGTACTGAAATCCTGTGCTTTTCGCCTCTTGCTGAACTTGTGATACGAGATTTCCTCTCTTATTTGGACACCGTAACGCATGATGATTAATAACGGGCCCTTTTAGCTGGCTAGCGCGCTAACATTTTGAAGTTAATCGTCACTATTAAAGCCAACCCACCAACTAAAATGAGTGTTGTCGGTTTGTCGTTATGAACAGGCTTTGTGGTTGTCTTAACATTGCTACGATAACCCCGTCAACAGACTGGTTTGCTCGCCATAAAGATTAGAGTTAGTCAGCAACTGAGCTAATTTAGCGAGCCGACTAATAACCTCCCATCTGTATAACACATGAACTTGGTAACTAACTCTGCTAGACTTAACTGGTTCAGAACACATCTCCCATGCTTACAGCTGACGCTGGAAATTAAGCAACGGGGATGAAAAGTGGCATAGGGACCTCGGGATTTATTAACAGTTGTTTGGGGCAATCTGAACGCAGACAGTCTGCGTTCGGTCTGTCATGATTGGGACAGTCATAGATTTAATGTGGGGAGGACTACCGTAGGCAGGCACTGACCTGGCTATAGAACTGATAAAAGCTTGCAAGGCAATTGGTACATTTATGATAGTAAAGATCTATAGAAGTAATTTACTTTAGTTATAACAATAATAACTAAGTTTATACACCTTGATGTTCACTGAATAAATTCGTGTTTGCTTATTGGTATAACGGTAGTGCTCTACCTGAGAGTGTTACCTGCAGCCCTTGTTCAGTCTCTGCTCAGTGTGCTAATATTATGTACAGATTTAAATACTTTTATTTAATGGATAACCACGTTCCTCAAGAAATGTGTTTTTTCCTTTTAGCTTTAGTTTTGGATTTTCACCACTCTTGTGATCGCATTTTCAGAGAGCATCCATAAGTTAAAAGAAAAAGCCAAAAAAAGGAAGGGACGAGGTTTTGGATCAGGTGAGTCTTTATGTCTTGTTTGGCCCTTGTTACGGTGCAGTACTTCTTTGCTTAGCGATTAAGCTAGTGTTCCTGTGCTAGAAAAACCTGCAACCTTTGGGAGCAGCCTCAGCCCTTAGGGCAGACCGCACTGCCCCCCCCCCCCCAGTCATGGCACAGTCACTGAATACATATATTTTTAACTGTTCACTGTTAGCATGACAGTTATAAAGTCTGTATTGACGGGCATTTGTTTTGAAGCACTTATCAAATCAGATTCATAGATGTGTTTGAGTAAGAGGCATGTGGTGGCATACAGTATCTAACATTTCTGTTGTTTCTTGTAGACGAAGGAGCAAGGTCTAGAGCTAGAGAGGATTATGACACGGTGGAACAGGATGGTGATGAGCCAGGCCCACAGAGATGTAAGTGCAAGAACACACTTAAGATCACAGAACTAGATCATTAGACTGTATGCACTGTCCAGACACCTCCATTTCACAGCCTGCACTTGCCAGTCGGATTTGGTATCTGTTATAGCCCCTCAGTAGTGAGCGTCCCATGGTAGCCATTATAGCTGGGATATTGGCCGCCTTTGGCACTACAAGTGTTACCTATTACTAACAAATAATTAGGTGTCACTCCCCCCCCTTTTTTTTCCTGTACTTTTTGTACTTGGTGTCTCTCTTGGGATTATATTAACCCCATCTAGGCCATTACTGCACTTAGATCCATAATCTTTGTGCTTGCATCTTTGCATTGTAATTCACTCTTGATCAAAGCATCTGTTAAATGCCAGAAAAGTACTTAAACATGCAAAGCTCAGAATGGCGCAGATGCAAATAAACTGGGCTGTCGAGCCTCCCCTGGATCTAATTGCAGCAGTGTACCTTGTTCATATCTTCTGAGTAGGCTAATTGATTTCTGCATGCGTTACCTTTCTGTGCACATTTTTAAAATCCTAACTAATATTGCCAGACTTGCATAGATTGCTCTAAGTTTTCGTTCAGAGATGTCCATCCTTACTTGAAAAGGGTTGGTGTTAGAGCTGGCTCTGTTCAAAATAGTTGTGGCTAGATTGTAAAGTACCCCTTTGCTTTTCTAGGCTGGAAACCATGCAGGGTGGTGTACCATTATTACATACTTGAGCTCAGCCTAAAAACCAAGGAGAAGGAATGGGTGTTAGAATGCATATCGTTACCCTGGTGAGGCATGTCGGCTAAACCGATTAATAATTTTGGGGCTAGAGAAATTTCTTAATGCTGCATTGTAGTTGCCACAAAAATTCTCAGGCAGGATCTTGTGTTGATTCAGCATTTTGGCTAGCCCCAGTTCTTTAAGTTTAGCATACCTCTACCTCCCTCTAGCGGTGGAGGGCTGGATTCTGTTTGTTACTGGGGTACAGGAAGAGGCCACTGAGGAGGACATCCATGACAAGTTTGCAGAGTTTGGGGAGATCAAAAACCTACACCTAAACCTGGACCGGAGGACAGGCTATCTGAAGGTATGGAACAATTCCGACATCCCCACACTGATTTAAAGTGTGCAGTCGGATATGAATTCAACTGTTCTGATGTGAGGGAGTTGTGCTGCTTCACAAGTGTGTGGCATGTCTGAGCATCAGAGTTTCAGAGAATGCTTTTCTGTACTACTCATCTTGGTGTTATTCAAGAGAGAATATTAGGAGTATTGAATTGGTAACAAATGTTTTCACACGGGAAGATTGCTTTACAGGTTTCAAATGGAAAAATGTATTAAGTTACAAAAGTTAAGGAAAAACAGTGTTAATGTCTTAATTTAGACAGAAGGTGGCAGTGTAATGCCAAATACACTTCAGTTTTACTGGATGAATGAACTTATGTCAAGATCCAAGTGCCTTTTTACAGACTGAGCTATCCATGATGTTTCATGCTTATATATATTAACTTGGCAAAATGTGTGTTTATTCCTTCTTGTTGAATTTGTTGGTGGGTTTGTTTACTTATCAGCTATGCTGTATAGGATATTTTTCAGCAAAGAAATTACACCGGTCTTTGTTGATGGCCATTTTATTTTGTGCCGTTGGATAGAAATGTATACTCCCTTCTGCAGGGATATGCTCTTGTGGAGTATGAGACGTATAAAGAGGCCCAGGCTGCCATGGAAGGACTGAATGGCCAGGACCTCATGGGCCAACCAATCAGTGTGGACTGGGGCTTTGTAAGAGGACCACCCAAAAGCAAAAGAAGGTTTGCTGTACCTGCTGGTTGAGCTCTCATTAATAATACATCCGCATTATCTCATTTACTTCTAGTGCTTGTTAATGGGATTAAATCCATAGACTTTTATCAGTTGATAAATTTATTTTGGAAAGATAACACTTTCTGTTGTTTAACAGGGGTGGGCGGAGACGCAGTAGAAGCCCTGACAGGAGGCGGCGCTGATTCACTCCATCTTCAATTTCACTGGATACAGCCAGGCTGCTGACCTTTCCACCAGCCAATGGGAGACTGGCAAAGGGAGTTTTATTTATATATACTATATTATGGTGACCCCTCTGAAAGAGATCATTTTATTAGATTTGTTGTTTTTATTTGCCTTGCTGATCTCAACACTGGCAGTTTAGGGTGAATTTTCAGGTTTACAAAGTTTCTAAGGCAGATAAGCTAGCCAATTTGTTATTAATAAAAAAATGGTTTTCATCATTCTGTATTTTAATGCTCTGAAGAACTCATGGTCATGGTCTTTCTGATGGTTTAGTAGTACCACCAGTCCTTTTTAAACTGTTTTAAAAAATAAATTGTTTATATTGGACCAAAGAGACTGACTGACTTTACTGTATACAGCCTTATCAACTGACCTTGGTGTACACATTAGAAACATGGGTGTGTGATTTTTAAAAAACTTTTGTTACTGTTTTTAAGTGTTGAAGTTGAGACCATATCTAATTACCTGGCTGAATATTATTTTAATGACAATTCTCAGACAATTATAGTTTCTTTCTTATTGTGGAATGTTTTCGTTTTACACATGAATTGATAGAATAAACATAACATAAACATTTGCCTCAACTATGGTTCTGCAAGTTTAGAAGAATCGGAAAAACATGGGGATTTTTTATCTTGGAATTCAAATTGACAAGTTGAAATGATAAATGATTTTCAGTTCAATCAACAGGTTTGTTTTATGCAGATATAAATTGCACATTTCTCTGTTGCCAGACCTTTGTTTGTGCGGATTTAATTATTCATTATTCTTATTACAGAATCTTTGTCTGTTTGCTGAATGTGACTTTGAGGATACCAACTCATGAGAACACTTAATTAACAGATTACCACATACCCAGCATTGACCTTTTATACGTTTTATGTTCTTAAATGACTGCTGTTCTAAAATACTTAATCCATATTAGCAGTAAGTAAGCAGAAACAACAGGATTATTTGAAATCATCTAATTTCAGATGGAACAGCACTGTCGAAGTTGTCTGGTGGTCCTTTTTGTATTGCCTCTATTTTACAGGTAAAGTCATTTGTCTGAATTTCAGGTGACTCAGCAGCACCAAAAACGCGTCATCTTCACGAGTTGCAGCTGCAGGTGACAGACATCTTTGCTTTCCACCCAGTGTAAACATGTTTTTCGTGTGCTGTGTATCGCCGTTTCAGCTGCGATCCAATGTAGCACACCACTGTTGAGGTTTCTTTGAATTTATGATTGCGTCTTTACTTCACGGAGGCAATTTGCCATATGTTGTTATGAACACTCCTACAGCGCTGACTCTGGCACACTATCTAGTTTCATGCCCCTACAATCCGCCTGTCTGTAAAACTGTCCTATCGTTCAATTTACTGTTGATCAGTCTAATACCCACCAAAAGGCCCAATCCGAAAATGGGAATCCAACCTATGTTAGAACGCCATTGCTGTATTCCAGTGGCAGTCAAACCCACCTTTTAACTCGTTAGCCAATGAGAGACGTTATGTTCTCTCAGGTGGGCGGACTTAAGCAGTATCTAGCGACATTGTTGTTGTAAGAATTTATACCTACTTTATCGGCAGGGCTTTTTAATGCTAAATAATAGACAGCTTTTCAAGATTTAAACAACGAAAAAAACAAGTGATCTGAAAAACGTGGACGCTACTATTTAACGTCTTAGAAGAGAACCGGCCCGGGGATGAGAAACAAATCTGTGAGGCCGATCAAGGTAAGTATACTGAAGCAATTCATAATGTGTTCGATCTCAGTCCAAAGAGTTCTGTCAATTCAGTTTTGGCCTAGCTAAATCGCCGACTAAATAGTTGGCCGTTTAAGTTAGATACCGTTCTTGACACAAACATCGGTCGTTATCAAACGACTGTGTTTCGCACACAGTTATTTACCCCACCAGCCTGCCAGGCTAACTATTGTATACTCCGTACATCCGATGCGATAGACCCATGTTAGCAACACATTGCTTGTTCGTGTTAGCTAGTGCTAGCTCGTAGGTTAACCATTCATTTAGTTTAGCAGGGCGTGTTGCTGCTCCACTATCTACCCAGCTATAGTAGAGCACGATCGACTGGATTGTCCAGACTAGCTAGACCGCTAACTTTTGTTAGCAACACTAGTAAAGCTATAGAGCAAGCTAACTATCAATTTATGTAACGCGTTAGCTTGCTTGTAAGTAGGTAGATACCGTTAGCTGCTACAGCTAACTGTGTGGATTTGTTTGTGTCTAATGATTTGAGGTGAGCAAACTTCGAAATTTGCAAGCGTAGCTTGGTAACTTCTCTCCCTTACCTGGTTAAAAGTTGGGACTCCCTAGCTAGGTAACTTCATAGCCTTTGTTGTGCGTAGCCATCTAGCTAGTCAAATGGGACATTTTGGACATCATACGTTTCTCTGTCGTTTTGAACTTGGCTACCTTTATTAGATGCATATACAATAGATTTGTTAGTGTGTGGACGTAGCTCGCTTGATACATTATTCCTGTTTCTTGCTGCCAGCCGGCTATAAGTTAACTAACTCTATTAAAGATAGAGTAGCGGGCTGACTTGGTTAAGTAAGCTCGTCAGCGAGCCAGCCACACCTTTAAATGCTTGCATTTGCCAAGTTGTCTATATCTAATATGAACAATTCTCTTTGGGCATAACGTTATTTGAAGTCTTTCGTTTATTTATGTACATTAAAGTGTCCATTTATGGTTTTCATTACATTAAACATGGAACTGCGCTGGTGGAATTCCATACTCGTACATTGAAAAGATTCTGGAATATAATAGCCTACAAGCTAACGTAGTTTGCTTAATAGAGGGGACCTTATTAACGAGGAATTAATAATTCCCACTATCGGTCAGAGACACTCGTAATGAACCCAACGCACGGGGAACAAACGTATGCTGCCAGCTAGCAACAAAATAAATGCGTAAATGCGTTATTAGAAGTTTTTAAAGTTTTTTTTATAGGCTGTACGCATAATGCTTAAAATTGTCATGCGTCTATTATGTTTTTATTCCCTGTACAAAAATTGAACCGTTATAACTATATTCTCCTTATTTCGTACAAATGGCAACATTTTATCATGAAGACCACACTTACAGCCCACTTGTCCACATGTATGAAGATATTATTTTATTCATGAATTGGTGTGAAATTTGGCAGTGCGGCGTGTGGTCCTGGTCGGGACCGCACTGTGAGTATTGGTACAGCGTGATTAATATGCGACCTCAACCATTCTAGTAGGAAAGGATGTAAAGTTAGCCTATAGCATTCTGTGCTAAATTTACATTTTGTTGTATCTTGTTGGTCGCATGGATTACACACAGGCAAATAGGCCAAGTAGTGCATTTTGCTTCCAATAACTGTGTCCTCCTGAAGCAGACTTTTGTAGATGAGTGTCTTCAGTACACTCTGTTTATGTCTTTCATGTTGTCATTGATGCTTGCAATGACTCTAGTATTAGTAAAATGTTTGAAGTGCTATTGCATCAATTGATCAGGTCAGTTTGGTGTGGTACAGACTTAAAATGACCCCACACCTGTTTAAGTCAGCATGAGCTAGACAGTCTGTCAGGACCATTAACACTTACTCCATATATTTTACTGATACTCGTAAAGGTGTGGTAATGTTATGATCTTGGAGACCATTTCATTAAGCCAGTACGATACAGAATGCCTTAGCTTCTCCCTAACAGTTCCAACAGGGAACAAAAGCCTGGCCTTGTTTTGCAGCCCTGGCCAGTACCACTACAACAGAAGGGTAGTGTTACACTTCAGCTTAAATTATTCAGCCCTTTATTTACAGTATCTTTTGTCATTGTGTTGTCCAGTGTAAGCACGCAGCCTCAAAGGAGGAACTAGGGCAGGTAAACAGGCTTTTGAATGTGGAGGCCTGAAGGCCTTACTTTCTTCACATGAAATGGAAAGGCTGTACACAAACCAACTATAGGCTTTGAACTGGTAGTGTTATTTGTGTGATTTGTGTTCATGTTGTTCAGTTTACCTCACAGTCACTGAGGCCTTGGTGCCACTTAGACGCTCGGTGCATAGTGCATCTCAAAAAAGGCCATGTTTCTGCAGTAGCCCTGAAAATGCAGTTTTTACAAAGCCCTGTCCCTCACAAGAATCGGACGAATGCGATTTCATTCATGGTGGGTGAATGAAAATGGATGCAAACGATTGGCAAGGGAAATGTAGGTCTGAGAATTAATGGGTTAACCTGTATGTCTGTCTCTCTTATTTATGGAACATCTCTTGCTAGCAAAAGCTTCAGTCAGATGTTGAATTTGTATTAAAACAGTACGATGGATGGTGACTGAAGTGTTGAATGCCTTTCAGAGCAGTTTTAGCAACTGACTCCATGGATCCTCATTGCACAAAACCAGAATTAACAGCAGACTAAGCAGTTTTGTGAAGTTTTCTGGATGTTTGGCCATTTTTGCTGAAGTGTGAGCAGAGCGGCACCTCCCAGGAGGAACATGACCTGTTGTGTGATGACTCAACGACTGTACCCTGAGCCTGGTGGACCTGTGTGAAATTCTGCTGCAGACACAATTATCACAGCAAAGTGACTCACTGGTCTGATGACTATGCAGGGCAGCTCCCTAATTGGTCTCAGTGTCACAGCAATTCTGTGCATGAGTTCATTTCTGCAGGACAGAATGTCTGTGGCTAGGCAGCGCAGTTTTATTACACAGGCTATCGACACCATGTTTTTCAATTGCAGCTAGCACTGGGTTCTAGCCGTAATGGCGCTGTACGTTTTCTGCTTCTGCAATGTCTGATATTGGCTGTAAATTGTGAACGCAGCAGTCAGACGGACGTGTCTTTGCTGTTGGCCCCCGAAACCATCATCATAGAGTCGCTATGCTCGTAAAACGCCGACTGCATGTGCGCGTGGTGTAATTGGAAGCGGAAGCAGGAGCATGCTGCTCAGGTTACACACGGAGGCGGTTTAATCGCGCCTGTGGCTGAGCTCCGGCGGACTGTGCGCGGAGTCACCTGCTCTGAGCTTCAGACGGCCACGCTGCTCTCCAGGCCCGTCCTTCCGTTCTCCTCCCTGCGTGGCAAGCGTGCGTATTGGGTGTGGAACCTCTCTGCCCGGCTGGCCAACCGAGCGACGGAGATGGGAAGCCTCGGCTAGCGTTCTCCGGCGGACCTCTCAGAGAGCTGCTGGGTGAGGTGTGGGTTGGGCGGGGCCAGGGACCAGGGACCAGGGATCCGTTACAGGGCCGTACCCAGTGAGGGGCTGCTCCCATGGGACTGTCTGCCTTCGACAGACAGCGTCCAGTCCATGAAATGCACTCTGGGTTATTGGGACAGAAGGGCAAGGCTTCGCTCTTTCCTGTGCAGGCTGAGGTCAGGAATGAGCCATGGCCTGTATTAATGGAGTGCTTGGCTAAATTGCGGAAGAATGTCTCGTTCAATTATTCATGAATACACAGTGGGGTTGAATGGTTCAGAGGGACCTACTTTTTGCATCAATCCAAGGGATTCACCATTGCAATCTATCGCCTTTCTCAAGTGTGTGTGTGTGTGTGTGTGTGTGTGCACGTGTGTGTGTGGAATCAGCCTAACACGGTTTAGCCTAACTGTACTTAAAATGGCAAACTTCATGATTTCTGATGCCATTTCACCTGACAGTTGTAATTCAGTCAGTTATTTAAGCAACTCAAAGTATTTTGAATCAAGTGAAAATAATTTTTTAATTCATTTTTGCACATTTTTAAAAATTTCCGCAACTTTTGAACTTTTAAATAGTGGGTAGGAATAATTAGCTAATTAAGTGTTGAAATATGTGTACTTGAATGTCGGTGACAAAGAGCAATAGTAGTTTGTTGAAATGCCTCCCTTGAAGTGAATTTAGATGGATGGAAGTGTTGCTGTTTTCCTCTGTGTTAAAGCATAAATGTTCACGGGCTTATCACTGTCCGCGTAGTGCGCTCTGCCCATTCTGAAAACACACAGAGGAGTTCGTATTACTCAAGGCAGATGTGAAAACAAGCCAGGGAGTTCACAGCAACCTCGCAGCTGCTCTCTCCTACACCACAGGTTTGTTGCTACTTGATCTTTTTTTTTGGTTTTATCAGGCTGCCAAGAAAACGCGGTCACCCCTTTTGTTAGTGACCATACAGTATCGATGTCTGTGCGTTCCATGATCGGTCAGCTCATGATGGCTGATATCAGCTTGGCGAATACCTTTGCGGTCCATTTCAATTCATCGGCACGGGCAAATTCGTGTTGATTTATTTTAAGCTTCATAGTTTTAGCCACATATAAACATGTTGTTTTTGTTGTTGTTGTTGTGAATGCAAATGCATGTGTGATGAAAAGAAGAAGAAGAAGAAAAGAGGCAGTTGGAAATGGAATGAGGCGGGAGGACCGCAGTGGCCAAGCCGCAGCTGTGGGTTTGGGTTAGCCTCTGCGGGCTCTGTGTCCACGGGCTGGGAGCAAAACTGCTGCGTTGTTATTGGAGGGTATTTTAAATTCAAGGCCATGGGCCCCTTTCTGCGATATGTGCCATCCCGGAGTTCAGGGAAAAGGTGTGGCATGAGGATCTTCAGCTCTCCTTTGAGGTGGAAGGTCAGTGAGTTTCTTCCTCCATTTTCCTTCATTCTTTCTGCTGAGAATTAGTGCATACGTTCTTCTACAACTTCATGCTGCGCAATAAATGAGCATTTATAGTTTGTAATGACGTTCTAATGATTACAAAAACTGACTGGCATACTCACTTTGTGTTTGTCAACAAGCTGAAGCTCAGGTGGGCTGCATAATTTCTAATCAAAGGGGCCAACAGGAAGTTTATATCATTACACTATGTCAAGACGGCAGCTCCCAGACCCATGCTTATACTGATCGATCCCCACTCTTGGTTGATAGACCACCGTGGGACAGTGTCACATGCGCATATCTGCTTAGGTCTCTGTAGTCCTAGACTCAAGCAGCGACAGTCACACCTTCCTGACTCATGAGGCTGTGATGCCTTCAGCTTTGCCTTCTGCTTTAGCTTAGCATTGGCATCCTTGCGTAGCTTTTGACGTTGTTCGCACTGCTTGTCAGATAGGCCTATGTCACTTCTCTGGAAAAATAAGACCTGAAGTCTCAGCGAGACTTACTGACACGACTTAAGTTTGACCTATGGGTTTTCAGTTCAGAATGTAGCGTGGTCAGAATTGTCTTCATTTAAATTTTTAAAGTAAAGAAACTAAAAGTCCACCCAAGCAAGATTAAAGCCTACCATAACCTCCAAGCTGTTTTCTGCTGTCCTTGCAATCTATTTAAAGTTCTCTTTGCCGATATCTGGCCCAGCATACATTCAGACCTTAAGCTGACAATTCTGACAACAGTCTGCAGGATGCTGCCAGCTCTTGACTTTAGCACCTAGCAGTTGGAGTTGTGTATAAATGTTGACACTGACTCTTTTGATACCTTGTCCTGTTAATTACCAGGAGCAATTGCAGTGAATGGGGATTCATTTGTGATTAAATGCTCTCAATGTTAATCAATTTCGTTGAGCAACACGCTGACAGTATGAAGCTGTTTGAAAAGGTTCTGCGTAGGCAGTCCATCGCAATAGTGTTTCAAGTTTTCCTTGGGTCACATTCCCTAAACCAAATTCCATTTCTGTGTATGAGCAGTCAGCATGAATTTGAGCTGTGTGCACAAAGTCACAGTTGAACTGCCCATCCTAACAATGTTCAGCGTAATGTCCTGGAGGAAAAATGAGAATATTCCTAAAACTAGCTGGTGAAATTTTGCGCAAGTGCTTTTGATTAAAGGAATTCAGCAAAGCTTCAACTCTACTAATAAAATCATGCTTCTGTGGAAATGTCTAAAAGGTTGCTGATAATTCTCAAAACATATATTGTGTTTCAGATGACCTGTCGCTACACTGTAAGCATTCACCTCATGGGACAAGCGGAAGAATACGTTGATGTAGAGCCCTGCTTAATGTGCTGAAAACATGTTATTACTGAGAGTGTGCTCCTGGTTAGTTTATCTGTATGGGGGACAGGAAATATTTGCAGGGATTAACTCTCATTCCTGCACGTAAGGATGGCGGTTCTGAGCAGAGATGGTTGTGGCTTGTAGGAAAAGCATTAATCATCAATACCCCCTGGTGCTTAGGAACAGGCAGTAGGCTGTGCAGGATATAGCCTACTGTAAAGTAGTTGCTCAGGCTTCTATGATTATGTTATTCCAGGCAGAAATGTGTGTTTATTTGGGCATCCTCTGTTCTCAGTTAGCCAGTTCTTGGCCTACTTAAACTGTAGGCGCTGCACTGAATTTCTGCACTTATTTACTAGATAAGTCTTTTTGTGAATTTGTTTGGCCTGGCTGTATATATGGGTTGATTTTGCTTATAGGGAGTGGTACACTGTAGACTACTGTAGGTTGTAGCAAGCCTGAGTTTAGCTGTGAGCTACACTTGCTTACTGTTCCACTCTTGAAAGATGACCATAAAGATGTAAGCTGTGATTTGGGAAAGGAATGGAATGGATTGAGTACCATAATATTTGTCAATATCAATACTTTTTAGGCCATTAGGAAAACACACAAGAGGTGCACTCATTGAAAATTCTAAATGATGAACCAATGATTTTATTATTGGTTGTTGTGTAAAAAGTTTGATATCATGCATATATGCACAGGATCTTCAATATTCTATACCCTGGGCCTGTTTATTCATTTTAAATGACTGTAACGATGGGTTTAATAAAAGACCTGCAGGGTTTTTGAATGTTTTAATGAGCTGGTTTACAGAATCTGCTGGACGTTTTTTGTTCACAGACTGAGAGGGCATGGTGGAGTTACAGCGCGATGCTATGCCCACTCATGTCCGTCCTTCGGCCACCGCTGACAATGACCTCTCCCCCACACGTGGGGTGAAGAACAGGAGCGGTCTCAAATGCCCTTGGCATCAAAGGTGACGCCTCTAGTTTATGGTCATGTATTGAAGAAAACAGAGGCAACCTTCGAAAACAATGTGCCTATTCAGAGACCGTAGCCATCCTCAGATCCATCGTAATGCCGGTCCTGGTTACATGTGGTATTATGGGCGTTTTATATGGGCTGAAGTGACGGCTGCTGGTATGTCTTTGTGTGCGTGTGTGGGGTTTATTTGTATAGGGAGCATTGAAATGCGTGCCTGGGAGCCGTTTTTAAGCGATTCTCCGCATTCTTGATCCGGGGCCAGCAAAATGCTCTCCTTTCGGAGGAATGTTTGAAAGCTTTTTGGGGAAGTTTGAATAAAGCCAAGGTAGGCATCAGCCCGTCAGCCTTGTCGATGCGAAAACACGCTGCACGCGCTGCGTTCACTGGGCGGGAGCCTGCGCGTCCTTCACGGACTGTTCGCTCTGGTGCGTGTGAGACCCTCTCACGGGTTTATGGGTTTTAAGAGCCGTTATCAGCCAATGCAAATGGCTTACTTTACCGAGCTGTCATTTATTTCAAGTTTCCCCTGCAGCGTTCAAAACCATACATTTTAACGAGCCTACTCATTTTCGTTTAGGGCTCCGTCTAAATGAGTCCCAATGATGTCACTTCTGCCATTTACACGAAGTTTATCTTTTCGTAATAACATGTTTATCCTAAGGGGAGGCAAATGACAGCTTTGCAGAAGAGATTGCTATGGAGCATTGAGTGGTGCTTGCACAGGGTGTAGCCTAGTTAATGATATTGTGTCTTGAGTTTTGAGCCAGATTGATAAATGCCAAAATCACGTGAAGTTGCTGTAGTCTTCTTTAAATTCTGCGTCCGTGTATTGCTGTGTTTTCGGCTGAGTGTATTTTCAAACGTTACTGTGTTTCATTTGTTTTGACTGTGCTGTTGCGTATTGGATGATGTTAAAATGAGGTTATCCAAACAAATGCAAGCGTATCGTGCTTAAGAGCAAAAGTTAGATGGACAGCAGCAGATAGTGCAGGTGTACCACATAAGCTACCAGCATTTCGGGTGCCCGTAAAAAAAAAAAAATCCTTAAAACCGTATCATACGTGCAATAACACTGGCACTGTTCGTCTGATAAGAGCACCCACTCCTCCCAGGTGCTTGATTAATGAAATGGGTGTGTTGCCTTGACCCAGCGCTGGGCCCCAAACAGGTCGTATTTGCTCAGTCAAATACCGTGCGCAGCACAGCGCGGTCGTGTCATCAGTGCACCGTTGCGAGAAGTTTTTCATGTTTAAGTTCGGCTCCTTTTATACACAGGCAGGACACGCGTGCACACACAAGTCCTGAATTGCTAGTATTTTTGCAGGATCTTGCAGGTTGAAGAGATCGTTAAAATGTCGGGCGAAGAAATGAGAGCGCGGAGTGGAAGAACATTCCGGTAAGCCGCACGGAGTCCTGCTTGTGCTTCGGTATCGGACGTCCGCAGGTTCCTGTTATTGTGGGCTCTGTTTGTAGAATAACTGTTGATCTTTCCATCTGCGCTTTGGGCACTCCAGAAAAAAACGGTTTCCGATGGTTGAGGTGGCGCAGGGTGTGCTGTAAAATGTTACCTGTAACAGAGCCTTTATTGGGAGTTATGTTCTGTAGCATAGCGTTCTGGTGCTGGAGAGATTCATTATGAAACTTCACTGGGAAGTATGAGGAAGTCTTACGTTTAAACTCACTAAATTACTTTACAGCGGAATTTAATGAAATTTCACTTCTTTGTAAATGATGGAGAAACAACTTGCAGAAAAAACTGGTATTCTGGCATGCTTTCATTTCAAACCCCTATGTTATTACAAGGGAAAATACTCATACGGATTTTATTAACTGGACTACTTTCTCTGTTGTTCTTATTTGCATTATTGTATTGAAAGTGCATTGGCTTGTGCTGCTCCTGTAGATTAGTGGATGTCAGGCGGAGTCGATACCACCACCTGTGTATAATGTACCACTACCGTAACAGTGGAATTGTTTTAGTGCAGTCCCTATCTTAAGGGGGTTGGAGGGGGAGGGTAGAAGACGGGGAAGCAGAATAGCGGCGTTTGAAGATTTCGATCGGAAGCGGCCGTGAGCTCCAGGTTCGACCGGCACTCGTCGGGGGTGCTGAAGCCGCCTTGGGTCTGCTAGCGGTGGCCGTTGAAGACGCGTGCCCCCTCTGTGCTGCCCCACGCGCTGCCCCCTCTGTGCTGCCCCCTGTGCTGCAGCCTGCCCCCCTGTGCTGCCCCACGCGCTGCCCCCTCTGTGCTGCCCCACGCGCTGCCCCCCTGTGCTGCCCCGCGCTGCCCCTCTGTGCTGCCCCACGCGCTGCCCCCTCTGTGCTGCCCCACGCGCTGCCCCCTCTGTGCTGCCCGGCTGCCCGCGCTGCCCCCTCTGTGCTGCCCCACGCGCTGCCCCCTCTGTGCCACTGTATATCCACAGCACTGAAGCTTCTTCCTGGAGCTTCACTTTGCCTGTGGAAAGAATGCCCCACACAGGTCTCATTTTTAAGCATTAATTCACTCTGTTCAATGGCAGACGGACCGTATAATTCCCCTCCATTTGTTGACGTCCTCTTAGAAGTGCTATTTTGGGTAGGACTTCTTTAATGTTACACAAATTGGGTAGGTGACCTATGCCTGCACTAATTTGGTAACACATACAGATCAATAAGATGTGGAGATGTAACCATGCAGTATAAAAGGTTGAAAGGGCTACACTAAAGTACACAGTAACCCATATACAGTGCTGGTAAAACAAAGGGCTGTGATCCTGCTGCTTGTACACACACTGAAATGCTTTGTGGAGGTTGTGCAGAATGATTAATGTGCCCCATTCAATACTCAGGGCAACATACCTCATGAAGTGTTTACAGCAGTGGCTCGGAGTAGTAAAAACATTCATAGAGAGCGTTGACTGATTCGCTCAAATGGTACTTCTCTCCCAAACGGGGCCAGAAAATAAAACCTGGAAAACGAAAATGATATGAAATCAAAATTCTACACTAAGTCTGTCTAAATGGTAGTGTTCTTGGCACTTACTGCTGAGTCATCATATTATGACAAGAGGGGGCTGCAGTGCTGTATAACGATTAGGGATGTGAGCTTGTAATGCAAAAGTTGCAGGTTTGGTAGGTTCCATTCTAGAGTGAAGTGCTTAACCTGTGTTACTTAAGTATAGGCTGGCCGGTATCCATCTGTATAAGTGGATGCTGCGTAAAACTGTAAAATTATGTTAAGTCGCTCTGGATAAGAGCGTCTGCTGTATTTATATAATGTAATGCACCTGAGATTTCTGCTGGGGATATCCCTAACATCCTGCAGCCGTTTAATTACCACTGAGCTCGGCTCGTTCTCCTGTGCTTTCTTCGCTTGCTTTAGTCTGCTGTCCTGGTATCATTCAAGTGTAACTGATAAAGAGCGAATGTACTTTACACAGATGTACTGTATTACATCTCTTGGACAGCCTGTTTGACAGTAATAATATGTGGACAAAGCATGGATTCATCCTGTTGGGTCAGTTACTGTAACTGTATTCGCATGTTTCTGATCTCATCAGTCACCTTTTTGATTTGGGTTTAGTTTAAGATGTGGACACTAATAATAAAGACATTTAATGACATTCTTGATTTAGGCCTGTCTTTTAACAGCATGTGCTAGTTTTCTCCCACTGAAAAAGCCTTAGGCCTGGCAAAGGTAATGAACAGAACAGAACAGAACAGAGCAGACAGCCTCTGACTGTGCTTAATGTGGTCGTGCGTCAGTGTGGTGTAGTGTTTAGGGATCTGGGCTTGTAACCTAAAGGTGGCAGTTTCGATTCCCTGCTAGGACACTGCCGTTGTGCCCTTGATGCATAAGCGGTATCGCTTCAGTAAAATATCCAGCTGTATAAATGAAGGCTTTCTAAAAACGAGAAAGTTGTGCAAGCTGGGCATCTGCTAACTGCCCGCAATGTAATGTAATGTGATATAATGGTGCCATAGGAGTTAATAAGAGACTATCAACATCATTTGTATATTAGGCTAATTCATGGCTGTATTTCTTTATTAATGGGAATTATAGACTTATTTGTATCTGGTACTGTGCTGCATGCTTCAACATGTAATAGATATGAGTACATAATTCCACTTAGTCTAGTGAATATTGTGTGGTATGATCATCACGTAACCCATATAATTAGGCACACAGTCTCTCACACAGCTTAGCCAAGGCCATGTAGCGTAAGTACACTCTGTTAACTCATCTTAATTGAGCGGAAACCGTAGGCATGGATGTTGTGTTACTGTGGTGTTGGTATACTGTGGAACAGAACTGTGCTGGGAAATGTATCGCTCCACTTTTCCCGCACTCTCCAACTTTCCTTAATCGGAAATGGGCTCACTCTGTATTTCATGTGCGTTTCATTGGTCAAGTTCCCTGTCACAGACTCACAAAATGTCAACTTAACTTTGTAAGCAGGTCTTTGCTTGGATTCATTAAGTGCACTCTGGCAATAGTTTGAGTGCTTTTGATTTCTGCATAATTTTTAATATCCCCACTCAGCTGTTTACATGGTAGGAACTTGGAAGCCTTGAATATTCAACTCAGATCTGCAGCTGAGAAACTGAGGTGTTTGGAATAAATGATTTCCCACTTTATATGCTCCCTAATGGCCCATTTACACAATCAGGTCTTGATTGTTCAGCCTTATGTTTGAAGCATGTAAACACGATGCTGAGAGTACCGTGAAATATTGCCCATATAGCTCACATCAGAGAGTTTACACAGAGGGCGTTCTCTAACTGTAGCACACGCTCTGTGATTAGTGTACAGTGAGGTCATGGCGGGAGGCTCTGTCGGTTCGGGAAGATAAGCCCCACCCCCGTCTCCCTGTCCGCCTCCACGCTGTGCCAGGGACTCCATTACGGAGCGGCGAAGGCCTTCGGCCGCCCCGGCCGCTGCCCCGGGAGGCCGGCACGCCCGCCGGCCCAATTAAGCTCGGTAACGAGCAGCCAACGGGCGGCTCCGAGGAAGCAAGGCCCTTGACGGGGCGCTGTGGAGCAGTGACTCCGCCCCCATCGGCTCTGCCTCCCGGCTCTTTCTGATGCGGGCTGCTGTGTGCGGTCCTGCGTACGCAGGAATCCAGTCCCCGGTGAGCCGCTGTTTCTGAGAAAGGTATCTTTGCACCATCAGAGTGTCGATACAGCGCTCTAAGTAGGATGCAGACTGTTTAAATGAGTTGCAGTATAAACCAGGCCTGGGCTATTCAGGCTGTTTGCTCGTAAACCAGCAGATGATGGTAGTTTGTACATCTGGTGAGGTGGATTTGTGTCCAAATAACGACTTTAAATGGGTTAAATAAAAAATATCTAATATTGTACAAAAAGCAGTAAAATCTCTGTCTCTCCAGGACTTAAGTTGCTTGCTCGTGTGTTAGTGTGCACCTTATATTTTCCTTTCTGTTTAACTGCAGGGAGTCCATCAGCAGGTCTTTCTGCAGTAGCTGCACATTGTCATCATGTCCGCACTCCGCAGAATAACCTGCAGTTTTTTTTAACCTTTGATTCCACGTTCTCCTCCTGTGAATTCTTCTCTCGTTAGTGCTGTGATTGGCGCTCGGGTGCGTCTCTCGTTTTCTGGTGAAAACCCCATTAAGGCAGAGCTGCTGTCGCTGTTTTGCCGGCAGCCACACCGGAATGTTCTGAGGCAGCTCTCCTGGGTTCCTTCACACAGAGCGGGGATGTGCACTGCCTCTGCCTCTGCAGGCATTTTCTTTCCTCCCCCCCGCCCCCCCCCCAAGACTTCGGCTCGCAGACGCTTTGAAAAACGATTTAGCTGGAAAGCAAACACTGCGCCCATTCGGCCCAGCTGAGTCTCGCCGCCGCGGACACTCTGCCGCGAATGTCAACGAGAGGAAGTGGCCAGACCGCGGTGTGCCAGGCGGTAGAGGCGGGAACACGCCCTTAACCCTCCTGCGCTCTCTCAGACCCATTATCCAGTCACTCTGGCTGGACGCACTTCCCTGTCCGTTTTTTACAAGACCCACAAAAATAAGAACCTTACCGACGCTCTAGTCGTGGTTCAAAAAAGTTTTGAGGTAAGTCGTGTCTTGTTTGCCTGTGTAGGCGCTTTTACGTTCCCCGCGGTAGAGCTCTTACTCGTTAACGCGTCTTTGTGATTTTTTAGCTGCTGGGTGTTTTTGTCTTTTTTTTTCTGTGTTCTTTAGTTTTTCTTCATATCGAAGATGGAAAAACCGCTTTCAGTTCTTGTACCTCTTGGACTTATCTTTTGCTCTGCGAGGCTATTTCTGTCTGTTCTGAACCAGAGGCCTTTTCATGAGGCAGCGAGCATGTGGAAAGGAGAGATAAGGGGTTTGCGGTGCGCGTGTGCGCCCCCCTCCTCCGAGATGGCGTCTCACGCATATCTTCTTTTGTGATCTTCTTCAGATTGGCGAGCGGAAACCTAAACCGTAGATCAGGGCTGTGCGTTTTCATTATGCAAACACAAGTAGGTCACTGCGTCCAGTGAAAAGCCATCCGCAGCGCTGCGAAATCGCGATTCACAGGAGTGTCTCTCTTTCTTTGTCTCTCTCTTTCTGTCTCTCTCTCCTTCTTACCGTTTCTCTCTCTCTCCGCTCTGGCTAAACCGGAGCCTCTTGGCAGTCCTGGGAGAAAGTGTGTGCTGACCCAGGGGGCTTTCCGGATGCTCTCTGTCCCAGGAGAGGGAGGGAGGGAGGGAGGGAGGGGAGAACATGACTGGGCGATGACTGCGTGATGACTGGATGACCTGGCACACTGGCCTAACAGGGGCCTGTTTGAATTCTTCCCCAATGACACCAGGCGACAAGCTCTTCTGAGGCCAAACCAGGACTTTCTGTGCCCCTGCTTCATACAGGACATTCCTGGGTCTGGTTTGGTCAGTGTTTTTCTACATTATTGCTACCTTCAATATGTTTACTTAGAAATTTTTTATTTCAGGGTGTCTTGCATTAATATGGAAACGACACATACTCTGTCTTGAAACTATCCAGTAAGGTGGATAACACCAGTTGTGAAATTAAAGTGTTTTTCCTGTATTCTGGCCTGAGCTAGAATGTAAATTTAATCATTTTCATATAATTTAAAATTATTGGCTAATACAACATACAAGGGTTTTGCGTATCGCATGTTGGATCTAATCGCCTTGTCAGTCCTCTTAACTAAATGGCAAAGTTGCAACCTCATGTTATGAAATAAGGAGAAGGTGCTCGTTGCTTGCTGGGCTCGGGCCTTGTTTAAGCACAAGCTTTATTAAAGTAACTGTACGGTATGTGCAGTTACAGTGTAGGCGTGATGTGACATGACGGAGGGAGCTGTGAGCAGGCATTCTGAGATGGCAGCCGACAGTCCCCCTACTCCGTACTGCATCCTGGGAAGGGAGGTGTTTTACACCCACAGGACCCCCACTCCATATTGACCGAATTGACCTGGACTTACCTCCCTACGCCCTGGGAGGTGTTTCACAAACTTCCTACGGTCCCCCGGACTCAGTGTTGCATTCTGGGAGGGGAGGGGCTTCACACGCTTCCCAGCAGCAGGGGATGCTGGGTCTCAGGAGCTGTCGCGCTTAAGTTATGTAAGTGTCCCTGGGTTCAGCAGACTAAACCGATTAAAGGAGTGCGTGGCGGTTACGGCGGTTACGATTGGCTGTTGGTTTGCTGTCCTTCTGTTTGCCGTCCTTTTGAGCGTATTTGTTTAAGCAGCGTGTTTCACTGGTTAGTGTAACGGTTAAAGTTCCAGGTTAAAATGCAGCCTGAAGTGTTGACCTCCTTCATTCTGGTCCAGGTGGGCTTGTGCTTCTAGTTCTGGGCGTTCAACCCGCCTTCAAGCTCCAGCACTGGAGGGAATGGGCTGGAAACGGTGGTTTGTTTAATCAGCAGTCCAGGCGGGACACAGGCTCACAGACACCGGGCCCCTCTGGGGCCGTGCTCCAGCGGCAAGGAGAACAGAAGCGGCGAAGAGGGGAGTGTTCACCTGTCCTTTCCGGCCCCGGTCATGTGACCTGTGTTGGGTTCGTGCCTCTCGGGCGCCGGCTGGGGCGTCCTGGGCCGTTGTGCGCACTGGGGAGCTAATGCAGTCTGGCTGGCTGCTAACCGCGCGCGGGGTTGCAAGTTTGAATCCCGCGTGAGCCCCCGCTGGTGTGCACCTGGGCGTGGTTCTCCGCCCCATTCGCTGCTGTTCGCGCGGGTAAGGTGTGAAACGTGTGCTGTGTAAGCGAGACTGATGGACGCGTGTAAGGAAGCCTGCTGAGGTAACGCTGTAAGTCGTGTGAACGGCCTGACTGCGGACTTTCTCTGGGGTGGGGGCATGAGATCACATAGCCCTGCTTCCCGGTGTGCAATGAGGGCACCAGGACAGGCCTGCTGAGTTTCAGGGAAGGGCAGGGCAGGGGGGGCTCTCTCTGGCCAGCACCATGGAGGCCTTTCTGACTCATTGGCCCTTCACTTGAGCGGTTTGTGTCCACGGGAACAGAGAGGACCGCCCGTCTTTCTTCAGAGCTCCACTGAACATGTGCAGGAGAGACGAGACACGACGTAGGCCAAATTTCTCAAATATTCTGCTTTTGTGGCTTCATTTTTCCTGTTCCTCCTTTAAAGGGGAAAATCTCACCATGTGGATAAATTCATATGTGGTTACTTGATGCTTATTGTGGTAGCTTGGTCATGTCCTGCTTGGTCTTCGGATTTGCCGTTGTAATGCCATTCCCTTCAAGTGTTTCACCAGTGTCTGATAGACACAGACAAATACTGTGCCGTGTACTACAGCATAAGAGCTTGAGGCAAGGGAGCACGCGAATGGACATGTACACTGGCTTTCAAACTGATGTCTAAGAGAAGGGAACATCGCGTCGAGATGCTAACTCTCGCTTGATTGAGTGAGGTACCCTCGCGAGTATTAACGACGGATTTAGACATTGCAAAGCTAATGTCAGGAGCGTGAACGCCAGCATAGGCCTCGCCTGTATACAGTTTCTGATTAAACAGTTCCTCCCAACCACCTCACGTGGAGTCTTAGTTAAGGAGGGTCCTTCCTCACTCTTCAGCTCCGAACGCTCGCTCAGAGGAAGAGCTTTGCTACTGTTATTGAACGAGTAAGTGGGGTGAACAAGTAACGACCAGTTCCTGTCGTCTGAGTGACGGTTGGCTGGCTCTGGCCCCTCAGCGACGGCACCCGCAGGCAGCCGCTCCCGCGTGACGGCGAGCGGCACGGCCGCCGCGCTCTCTCCTGCGGGGGCGAGCGGGCCGCTCGGCGCCGACGCGTCTCTGCGCGCCCCCCCGCGCAGCGTGGGCTTAGCCGGGACGTCGCGCTCGCGCCGCGAGCCCGGCCTGTCCTTCTGACGGGCTCTCCTTTACACATTCCTGACCGTTCCCTCTGTTCTCCTGCCCCTCAGAGCCCGCCCTGTCTCTCGCCCAGGCAGGGAAAGCTCTTCCCCACGCGTGCATTCCACCTAGACGACCTCTGACCCGATGATGCGGAGGCCGGGCCCTTTCCCGCTGACCCCAGCCCGCCTCTGAACCCGCCGTTATCGGAGAGCGGTCAGAAACTCGTTTAGCGCCGACGCTGTGTCAGTAGCGCTGCCTCGCTCCCAGCAGCACGGCTAATCTTTCCTGATAGCGCATTTCTGAGCCTGTGTCTGTCTGAATGGTTTTCATTACTGCATAGCTGCGTACGTGCTCTAACCTGTCCCACACTATGCAGTCCCAGTGCTTTATATAACTTTTATTTTCATGTGCCACTCTGAAGAGATGACTAGTTTATGAACTGCTCTTTGGTAACAGTAATGAAATTCCTGACATGCACCAGCTGGGACTTATTTGGAATGAGTCCTGCTTCTACTTTTTAATTTATTTTTTATTTTTAAGAAATTAAAAACATTTTTTTTTTAACTCATGCACATGAAGTTCATATTCGATTAGGTAATACCCCCTATGTCACTATGACGTATTACCCACTTCTACAGCTGGATAATTACTGTATGTATCAGCTTTGACCATGAATGCGGAGCTGCTGCCTGCCGTTTGAAGGTGAGGCCGTGTCACTTCCTGCAGCCCAGCGTCATGCGCTGTCCACAGAGGCCGTGTCACTTCCTGCGGCCCAGCGTCGTGCGCTGGCCACGGAGGCCGTGTCACTTCCTGCGGCCCAGAGCCGTGCGCTGGTCACGGAGGCCGTGTCACTTCCTCGGCCCAGAGTCGTGCGCTGGTCACGGAGGCCGTGTCACTTCCTGCGGCCCAGCGTCGTGCGCTGGCCACGGAGGCCGTGTCACTTCCTGCGGCCCAGAGTCGTGCGCTGGTCACGGAGGCCGTGTCACTTCCTGCGGCCCAGCGTCGTGCGCTGGCCACGGAGGCCGTGTCACTTCCTGCGGCCCAGAGTCGTGCGCTGGTCACGGAGGCTGTGTCACTTCCTGCGGCCCAGCGTCATGCTCTGGTCACGGAGGCCGTGTCACTTCCTGCGGCCCAGCATCGTGCGCTGGCCACAGAGGCCGTGTCACTTCCTGCGGCCCAGCGTCGTGCGCTGGTCACGGAGGCCGTGTCACTTCCTGCGGCCCAGCGTCGTGCGCTGGTCACGGAGGCCGTGTCACTTCCTGCGGCCCAGCGTCGTGCGCTGGTCACGGAGGCCGTGTCACTTCCTGCGGCGCAGCGTCGTGCGCTGGTCACGGAGGCCGTGTCACTTCCTGCGGCCCAGAGTCGTGCGCTGGCCGCCGAAGCCTCTCCGTGCTGCAGGACGCCTGCGTCTCAGAGCAGCCGCGCGCTGTCCGCGATGTGGTTACGCGACGCCGTGGGAAAGCCGAGTCGTACCGCGAAGGAACCGCGGCGCGGCGCATGAGTCGTGCCGTCGCCTAGGCGACCTGGGGAGAGCTTAAACCGCAGAATGTCTCACCTCCACAGAAATAACTGAGTCATATTGCAGGAATTAGACAACGTGCTCGGTCGCTCCACGTGTGAGCGCTTGGCCTTATTTACCCACTAGCAGCATCCAAGCAGCAGGTGCTCTGTGTTTATCGCTGAAATGGCGTGTGATGCAATAGTAAATACGGTTCCTTTCGGGAGTGTCACCTTCAGCGCTGAAGGACGTGTCTGGTTTATCTGTATGTGTGCCTGCATGCTGTCCCCTGCAGTAATCGCGCAGTCGTTGGGTCCGTGTTATGAGCAGCCGCTAAGCTGTGACCTCAGGGAACCGCACTGTGCGCTCGTCCATCACCCACGCGCCAACCTGCGCAAACCTGTGCAAAGCTTTGCCAACCTGCGCAAACCTGTGCACACTCGTGCCGACCTGTGCGAGGCCCCAGCGTATTTCCAGTATGACACCCTGCTGTTTGGGCCACTGTGTGATGATTTTGACCTCAACTCAACAGAGAAAAGCTCCACCAATCTTGGAGCTCTTTGGTTGCAACCAACAGAAGAATGGAAATGGTGATTTAGTGATACTTTCAGGCCATGTTTTGTGTAGGAACTTCCAGACATGATAATGGGGATGGAACATTGACATCATCACTTTGCTCATAGATACCAGAGGGGAACTCCACCAATCACAGGGTATTTTTGGTAAAAACAATCCCAATGGTGATGGGTGTATACTTTTGTCTGTACTTTCGGAAGCAAGATATAGGCCTAGCCGCTATGTATCCACCAGTCCGCATGTTATGGTGTTCTATTGGTTCTTACTAAGGTACCTCTTGGTTGTTGAAGCTCCTCTCTGTTTTGTGTGAGTGAGGTGACATCATGTTCATTTGGTCTGTACTTCCCAGGCCCTGTTTTAGAGATAAGAAGGTGAGCAGGTTTCTGTGTGTGTGTGAGTGTTGGCTCGGAGAGATATGGCCCATGTGGTATGCTAGTGCAGTCAGAGGCAGTGGAATCAATATGTAGGCTACATTTTTAAAATCCCCGCACCTAAAACGGTCTCCTGAGTTACTCAGGTGAACTTCAGCCCAGTGGTTTGTTGCAAGCATTGACTAAGAGTGACTGCATTCTGATGCTGATATCAGCTGGGCATAGCTTGTTTTATGATAAGGGGTATTTACATTAGCTCACACGGTTCCTCTCCCCCACCCTTATCTCCAGCGCCTCTGCTCTTGCTGCTTTTCAGTTTTCACTCTTGTAAACTGAATCGGGGTCGACCTGCTTGCTTCTGTTCGCAGAGGTCTGGCGCTCCGGACTACACAGGACGTCCCCTTCTCATGTCAGCTTGTGTTTACATCCTTTCTCTAACTTTGTATCTTCAGTTAAGTCCTGGGTCACATGACCATCCCAGGTCTGAGCCATATGATTGAGGTAAATTGGGTTTGCCTAACAGTTCGACTTGGCTAGGTGGCTTACCCACATCAGTAAGCCAAAGTCAAAGCAGTCCCCCCTGGACTGGAGCGTCTGGGAAGACGGCTGTGGGCGTGGCCGAATGGCTGCCGCCCCCTGTCACGGGTCAGTTTTCCGGAAGGAGGCGGGCTCTCTGACTGTGACCTTGTGATTGGCACCCTCGGGGGAGGGGGAGCCTCAATGAGCAGCGCAGTCTCACAGTCACCGTGACGGGACATCCACCTGCCTATAGGCAACCATGGCTGTGTACCAATGAGCAGATGTAGGGCCCATTCCTGAAATGCTCCCGGCTTCTGAAAGGGAAACATTTTTATTACCTGCGGTCACACTACTTTAGTACTGTGCCTGTTAGTGCAGTGACTGCGTGTTAGACTCCACATTGGAGTAATGAGAGCATACACACATTTAATAGCGGCTTGGGAACGGTCTGAGTCTCAGAAACGGTGTTCAGTCTGGCTGGAGGTGAAATTCTGGCCGTTGGGTGCGTTACACCAGGACCACGTCCTCAGTGCAGAAAGGAGAGGTCGCTGATAAAATGGAGGCCCTTTGTAAGTGCAGCCACACCAGCGCTCTCCACGCGAGCCCGTGACCCCCCGCTCGCCATTGTTTCGCCAGCCTCTGCCCGTCAGCACTATGTGACGGCGGTCGGGGGCGGCATGTGACCGCCAAAGGTCACGGGTTCAAACGCGGTGCGGAGACCTGCGCTGCTGTGATCTTACAGCGAATCGAATGCAGAGGAGTGGATGGGAATGCTATGTGTATGGCTGCTTCTTTAGCGATGCAGTTTTATCATTTAGTATATCACTCTTAGCCGAGCAGTGCAAACTATAGGCTAACTCAAAAGCGTGTGCCAATCAGTCATTGTTTATCTTTGATTAACACAGTACCAGGGTTTTCCCTAGGTTTTCAGAGGGCTTAGGTGCCCTCAACTATATTTTGGAACAGCGTTTTTTTATTTTTTATTTTTTTTTAATATATGAAAAAACGCTTTGACCAGCGGTTTTCATCAGAAAAAGACGTTACGTGTGAACACAGCCTAACTTTGTTTAGCTACCAAGCCACGTTAGATACTAACGTTAGTTCAGTCGAGGTATCTTTATGTAACGTCAACTAACTAGCTTCGCTGGCTAACGTTGTCATACAATTTTTCCGGACCGTGAAAACTGGATTACTTGTTTACATTTTTGACAGATGTGGCTAGTGGGTAAATCTATCGCTGTTCCCGTCGCAGCAAAATCGGAAGCGCTATCCTTAAATTTCTTCTTACCGTGAAGAGTGCCTGACCCGCAACCGTAGTAATGTGTTAACACGGCGGCACAATTATATCGAGAAATACCATCTTTGGAGAAAAAACGCTATGTTCTGTAAATTAACCTACCATGCATAAAGACATAAAAACGCTCATCAATCACCCACTTCTATTTATAATGCCATCATAGCGCGTAGTGTTTAAAACCATAAAGCCACCTCTCCGTTTTTTTTGTTGTTGTTTTTTTCAGCGCATTTTTACATTCATTCTGATACGTCGCCTAAATGCCTTTTTACGTTCATTCGGCTTAAGGCGCTCCCCAAATTCACTTAGGCGCTGCGCCTAAGCCTTTCTGTGGTAGGGAAAGCCCTAAGTACTATTTTTTGATCTCACCCTCTCTCTCTCTTTGTCTGTGCAGGTGTGGCTGTGACTGTTGACCCCAGCAGAGGAGACCGTGTCCCCCCCCCCCTCCCCCTCACCCCTCCTGCTGGCCTCTCAGGGAAAACGTCCCTCCCCCCCCATCCCCGTTTTCTCTGTCCTGATGGCCCCCACCACACAGTGACTTCATGATCACATGACCTTGGATATGGACGCAGTCCTGTCCGACTTTGTCCGTTCCACAGGAGCCGAACCGGGACTGGCGCGGGATCTGCTGGAAGGTGAGCGTGAGCCGTCTGGTTGGAGAGGAGGCCCATGGGTAACGGGCGTGGCTCGGGCTTGTTCTCCATGTCAGCTTGACTTCGTCTCGTTTACAATCGAGGAGCTGGGTCAGAATCGCGGGCTATTTGGCCGTGTTGAGTAGAATTGTTCTTGCTGATGTGTATCATTTGTCTGTGACATGTAACCGATCGGTCCCGTCTCTTTTTGGCCCAAACCGAAGGTGTAACGATTGTGATTTCAGGAAAGAATTGGGATCTCACCGCTGCCCTGAGCGATTTTGAGCAGCTTCGGCAGGTGCATGCTGGGAACCTGTCGTACTCGTTTGGGGAGGAGAGGGGACTCTATCCCTCCGAGAAGGAAATGGCCAGGGTGGTACGGCCCCCTCTGCTCCGGCAGGACGAGGTGGTACAAGGTAGGAACGCCGCTTCAGCCTAAACCCGATCCCATTCATCTCTGTGCTCACTAGGGCCCATAGTCCTTCCTGTCCTCCGCTTACACGCCTCACGTTTTTCTGTCCTCTCTCCCTCCCTCCCTCTGTCCCCTCTGCCTCTCAGACATCCCTCTGTGCTCTCCTCTCTGCTTTGTCTTCCCGTCCTTCCTGGTCTCTCCGCTCGTAGCCTCCCGCCCCTCCCCCGCTGTGTTGCCCTCCGGCTCGCGCGAGCTGCGCTTCACCTGCCGTTCTCCCGTGCTTTCAGCCACGGAGAAGCGGCTGTCGCGCGGGATCTCCCACGCCAGCTCCACCATCGTGTCGCTGGCGCGCTCGCACGTCTCCAGCGCGGGCGGCGGCGGCGGCGGGGGCGGGGGCGGCGGCGGCGGCGGAGGCGGCGGCGAGCCGCTCCTGGACACGCCCCTCTGCACCTTCCAGCTGCCCGACCTCACCGTGTACCGCGACGACTTCCGCGGCTTCATCGAGCGCGACCTCATCGAGCAGTCCATGATGGTGGCCCTGGAGCACGCGGGTGAGCCTCACCCATGAGTTTCCCCTCACCCTCACACAGGCCTTTCAGGCAGTGCGGCCTCCTGGTGTTTGGCAGAACGTGAGTAGCTGAAGGCATGGGGAAAATGTTGTGCTGTCGAGGTCAGTAAGTGCAGCCTTGAGGATCGTTCCTGGTCAATATTGTACCAATTTTTCAGTTATGTGAGATTCCCTCCGTGTTCTTCCAATAAAATATCAATTTGCTGTCTGAAGCAAATGGATGTCAGAAATCCATAGCTGTCACGGTCAACGTCTCGGGCCTTACATCACACTTGGTAGCACAGTGTCTGTGCATGAACTTCAAAACCTCTGGAGTGTGATGTCACGGGGACTAAAGAGGTTAGGCGTTGCTCTGAAGGTCTTCTTACCCTTTCCCTGTGTGCAGGTCGGCTCAATTGGTGGACGCGGGTGGTGCCCAGTTGCCAGAGTCTGTTGCCGCTGGCGACGAGCGGGGACGGGAACTGCCTGTTGCACGCGGCTTCGCTGGGTGAGTCGTCACCGGAGTGCTG